>NC_086360.1:29847724-29895000 GCF_036324505.1 Eleginops maclovinus
CCCGGGCTACTCCTCCTGCTGTCCCCCCTCCTCCTGCTGTCCCCCCCGGCCCTCACTCAGTTTGATGTGTGTCGCTCTCTGCGGGCCTCGGAGGGGGGGGCGGGCTGGGAGCGGTTCCCATGTCAGCCCCCCCCTACCAACATGAAGGAGGTGATGCAGATCAGAGTTGACCCCCCCGGCATCACCTGTGGAAACCCCCCCGAGAGATTCTGCACGCTGGTCAGTCTCACACACACCTGAACACACTCCTACACACACACACACACACACACCTGAGCAAAGTTTCAGTTCGATGCTCTCAGAGTTTCTGTTTGGCTGCGGCTAACGTTAGCTCAGCTTAGTCCTCTGAGAGCTTCAGATCCAGACCTCCATCAGAGAGGGTTTTACTGATGGAGGTCTGGATCTGAGACAGAGGGTTTTACTGACGGAGGTCTGGATCTGAGACAGAGGGTTTTACTGACGGAGGTCTGGATCTGAGACAGAGGGTTTTACTGATGGAGGTCGATCTGAGACGAGGTTTACTGGAGGTCTGATCTGAAAGAGGGTTTTACTGACGAGTTGATCTGAGACAGAGGTTTACTGATGGAGGTCTGATCGAGACAGAGGGTTTTACTGATGGAGGTCTGGATCTGAGACAGAGGGTTTTACTGACGGTCTGGATCTGAGACAGAGGTTTTACTGATGGAGTCTGGATCTGAGACAGAGGGTTTTGACTGATCGGAGGGTTACTGCGGATCATTGAACAGAGGGTTTTACTGACGGAGGTCTGGATCTGAGACAGAGGTTTTACTGATGAGAGCTGTCTGGAGTTTCTGACGTGTATTGGAGTATTTAACCGTGTATCGGAGTATTTAACCGTGTATCGGAGTATTTAACCGTGTATTGGAGTATTTAACCGTGTATTGGAGTATTTCAACGTGTATTGGAGTATTTAACCGTGTATTGGAGTATTTCAACGTGTATTGGAGTATTTAACCGTGTATTGGAGTATTTAACCGTGTATCGGAGTATTTCAACGTGTATTGGAGTATTTAACCGTGTATCGGAGTATTTAACCGTGTATCGGAGTATTTAACCGTGTATTGGAGTATTTCAACGTGTATTGGAGTATTTAACCGTGTATTGGAGTATTTCAACGTGTATTGGAGTATTTAACCGTGTATTGGAGTATTTCAACGTGTATTGGAGTATTTAACCGTGTATCGGAGTATTTAACCGTGTATCGGAGTATTTAACCGTGTATCGGAGTATTTAACCGTTATCGGAGTATTTAACCGTGTATCGGAGTATTTCAACGTGTATTGGAGTATTTCAACGTGTATTGGAGTATTTAACCGTGTATCGGAGTATTTAACCGTTATCGGAGTATTTAACCGTGTATCGGAGTATTTCAACGTGTATCGGAGTATTTAACCGTGTATCGGAGTATTTAACCGTTATCGGAGTATTTAACCGTGTATCGGAGTATTTAACCGTGTATCGGAGTATTTAACCGTGTATCGGAGTATTTAACCGTGTATCGGAGAGTATTTAACCGTGTATTGGAGTATTTAACCGTGTATCGGAGTATTTAACCGTTATCGGAGTATTTAACCGTGTATCGGAGTATTTAACCGTGTATCGGAGTATTTAACCGTTATCGGAGTATTTAACCGTGTATCGGAGTATTTAACCGTGTATCGGAGTATTTAACCGTGTATCGGAGTAGAGAGCTGATTTTTTTTGACTGATGGATTTAATGACTTTGATGAAGTCGTGAAGTTGTCCTGCTGTTGTCTAATTGTTCCTTTGGGGAGCTGAAGCTGCGTCTGAATTATTGATAAATGTGAGGTTAATTAAACCCTAATTATGGATCAGTGTGATTCCCCAAAGACAGAAAATACCATGAGACTTTTCCACAGTGTGAATCTGTTAGTGGCGCCTTATTATGACCTCAGCATTTATATTAACCTTATAACTATCGCACACCTTTTTATTTTCATGGATCAAAATGTGTTCATGGGTCTAATATATTCTCATAAAGCATTATCATATTGCGAGAAGGATTTCAAATGTGACTCAGTAACTGGAAGTGCTCAATGCAAATACCCCCAGAGCCAGATATCCAATATATTCATGCTTTCTAAAGAGCCGTTATAGCTCCTCATTAACCTGTAACGAACTGCAGCGTCCAGCTTGTAGTGTCTGTTGTGCGGTGTGCGGTGTCTGGTCTCTGGTGTGTGGTGTGCGGTGTCTGGTGTGCGGTGTCTGGCGTGCGGTGCGCGGTGTCTGGTGTGTGGTGTGCGGTGTGCGGTGTGCGGTGTGCGATGTGCGGTGTCTGGTGTGCGGTGTCTGGTCTCTGGTGTGCGGTGTGCGATGTGTGGTGTGCGGTGTCTGGTGTGTGGTGTGCGGTGTCTGGTGTGCGGTGTCTGGTGTGCGGTGTCTGGTGTGTGGTGTGCAGTGTCTGGTGTGCGGTGTCTGGTGTGCGGTGTGCGGTGTGCGGTGTCTGGTGTGCGGTGTCTGTGTGCGGTGTCTGGTGTGCGGTGTGCGGTGTCTGGTGTGCAGTGTCTGGTGTTCGGTGTCTGGTGTGCGGTGTCTGGTGTGCGGTGTGCGGTGTCCGGTGTGCGGTGTGCGGTGTCTGGTGTGCGGTGTCTGGTGTTCGGTGTCTGGTGTGCGGTGTCTGGTGTGCGGTGTCTGGTGTGTGGTGTCCGGTGTGCGGTGTCTGGTGTTCGGTGTCTGGTGTGCGGTGTCTGGTGTGTGGTGTCCGGTGTGCGGTGTCTGGTGTTCGGTGTCTGGTGTGCGGTGTCCGGTGTGCGGTGTGCGGTGTCTGGTGTGTGGTGTCTGGTGTGCGGTGTCTGGTGTGTGGTGTCTGGTGTGCGGTGTCTGGTGTGTGGTGTGCGTTGTGTGTGTGAAGGGTAACTAAGAGTGTGTATCTGAGCGCTGCAAGGTGAATCCTGTTAAAGGGTTAACCTCCGACCTCAGATTAACTGATAATCTCTCTGATGCCTTCTGCTGCTCATACTCACCCCCCCTCCCCCGTGACATCACCAATCACTTTACACTATATACTACATAAAATACACTGAAAACTTACAGTACTACTTAATGCTACACCCCCAACCCCAACACCACTAAACTGTTACCCCAACACCAACACCACTAAACTGTTACTAAACTGTTACCCCAACACCAACACCACTAAACTGTTACCCCAACACCAACACCACTAACTGTTTCACTAAACTGTTACCCCCAACACCAACACCACTAAACTGTTACCCCCACACCAACACCACTAAACTGTTACCCCAACACCAACACCACTAAACTGTTACCCCAACACCAACACCACTAAACTGTTACCCCAACACCAACACCACTAAACTGTTACCCCAACACCAACACCACTAAACTGTTACCCCAACACCAACACCACTAAACTGTTACCCCAACACCAACACCACTAAACTGTTACCCCAACACCAACACCACTAAACTGTTACCCCAACCAACCCCAACACCACCCACTACACTGTTACCCCAACACCAACACCACTAAACTGTTACCCCCAACACCAATCACCACTACCACTGTTTACCCCAACACCAACACCACTAAACTGTTACCCCCAACACCAACACCACTAAACTGTTACCCCAACACCAACACCACTAAACCTGTTACCCCAACACCAACACCACTAAACTGTTACCCCAACACCAACACCACTAAACTGTTACCCCAACACCAACACCACTACACTGTACCCCAACACCAACCACCCACTAAACTGTTACCCCAACACCAACACCACTAAACTGTTACCCCAACACCAACCCACACTAAAACTGTTACCCCAACACCAACACCACTACACTGTTACCCAACACCAACACCACCTAAACGTGTCCACCAACACCAACACCACTAAACTGTTACCCCAACACCAACACCCTACACTGTTACCCCAACCACACAACACACTAAACTGTTACCCATCAACCAACACCACTACCTGTTACCCAACACCAACACCCACTACACTGTTACCCCAACACCAACACCACATACACTGTCCCCCAACACCAACACCACTAAACTGTTCCCCAACACCAACACCACTAAACTGTTACCCCAACACCAACACCACTAAACTGTTACCCCCAACACCAACACCACTAAACTGTTACCCCAACACCAACACCACTAAACTGTTACCCCAACACCAACACCACTACACTGTTACCCCAACACCAACACCACTAAACTGTTACCCCAACACCAACACCACTAAACTGTTACCCCAACACCAACACCACTAAACTGTTACCCCAACACCAACACCACTACACTGTTACCCCAACACCAACACCACTAAACTGTTACCCCAACACCAACACCACTAAACTGTTACCCCAACACCAACACCACTAAACTGTTACCCCAACACCACTAAACTGTTACCCCAACACCAACACCACTAAACTGTTACCCCAACACCAACACCACTAAACTGTTACCCCAACACCAACACCACTACACTGTTACCCCAACACCAACACCACTACACTGTTACCCCAACACCAACACCACTAAACTGTTACCCCCAACACCAACACCACTAAACTGTTACCCCAACACCAACACCACTAAACTGTTACCCCAACACCAACACCACTAAACTGTTACCCCAACACCAACACCACTAAACTGTTACCCCAACACCAACACCACTAAACTGTTACCCCAACACCAACACCACTAAACTGTTACCCCAACACCAACACCACTAAACTGTTACCCCAACACCAACACCACTAAACTGTTACCCCAACACCAACACCACTACACTGTTACCCCAACACCAACACCACTAAACTGTTACCCCAACACCAACACCACTAAACTGTTACCCCAACACCACTAAACTGTTACCCCAACACCAACACCACTAAACTGTTACCCCAACACCAACACCACTACACTGTTACCCCAACACCAACACCACTAATTCACTAAACTGTAAAATTATAGCAGTTTTAAAAACCTTGTTTATTAAGGCAAAGAAAACTCATTATGTATTTCACAAACATTAAATCTGAAATCTGTAACTGTTCTGAAACATTCAATAAAAACTTCAGTCGGCTCCAAGGATGTTCCAGAACCGCTTTAAGAAGTCGTTGGAGAGGCCATCGATCCCTGGTGCCCGCCCTGATGCCATCTGGTTGAGTCTATCAGCTCCTCCATTGTCAGCTCGCAGTGGAGAGCAGCTTTCTCCTCCGGGCTGAGCTGAGGAAGTCCCTCCAGGAGCTCCTCACGACACTCTATGCTGCACTGTTGTGCCCCAAAGAGGTCAGCGTAGAAGTTCATAGGTCAGGAGGTCAAAACCCACCGGACTTTTTAGAGCCGAAACAGACCGAATTAACTTGTCAGTGTCACTGAAGTAATCGCTGACCTTTACAGATTTATTGTAAGTCTCATCAAGAAAGTATCTTATTTCTTCCAGAGTGTAAAGATCTGTGTTCCTCTCCAGCATGGTTTCCGGGATGGAAACAGTGTCTGACGAATCAAAATCCATTTCCTCTCCCTCAACTGAAACCTGACTGCGCAGTGTCGTGTTATCAGCCGGTGCCGCATCAGCGACAGGTGCTGTGTCGGCGGCTCGAGCCGCGTCAGCGGCGGTGCCACCCTCTGCTGTTTGTGCGGACATGCGAAGCGTTTGTGTCCCACATCTCCACATTCAAAGTATTTGATTTGCCCTGCACTGGCATAGACCATACAAACCATCCCCATGTTTAACTCTGAAAGACACGTCCAGAGTCTGAGTAGGCGAGTCTAAAAACATAAAGACCTGCCGCCTCAGAGACTGAACGTGCTTCAGTTTGGGATCAATGCATCTCAAATTCACAGTTTTGAAACCGCTGGCAAACTTACCGGACCTGCGGAGCTCATTCTCTAAAAGCTCGTTCTGTATAAATGGCGGAACACCGGAGACGGTGATCCGCGTGGATGGCACTGGCAGCGGGGAGACCTGGACATATAAGTCCCTAATAACACTCTGCTCTCGATCAGCTGGTGAACATGCAGCTCATCCTTCATGAACAACACCATAGCCTTGTTCATGCGTGATGCAAAAGAAATATTGCCATGTCGTACCTGCTCACCGACAGCCAACAGAACCTCCTCCACAGAGACACTATTATCCTGCGGGACTATCCGGACTCCCTGCCAGATAGATGGAGCTGGCGTCTCGGAGGCCACCATTCCTCTCGAAAACCACCCGAGAAGAAACACTGATCACTCAGCCAACACTCAGAAAGTAATAAATAAAACGTACCTGATCGTGCACATACAACATAACTTAAATACAGGGGAAACCAGAAAACCAAGAAACCAAACAATTCAAAGTCCGCGCCACCCGCACGTCCACCACCACCACTCATGCTCACACTCACCGGAAACGGAAGGAGAGGAGAGGAGAGGAGAGGAGAGGAGAGGAGAGGAGAGGAGAGGAGAGGAGAGGAGAGGTTTAAAGTCCCTTTATTGCACCATAGCAAAAGAGACAACAGCTCACCATCACATCTTCATTCAAGAGCAACAAAAACCACACAAAAACAAAAAAATAAAATACAAGCAAACCTGTCAACCAGACACAGAACCTGTTTCTCCAATCAGAAACTTACATTCAGCTCTCCGTCCCCCCCCACAGAGCACAAACCCCCCCAACAGCCCATACATGACCCAAACCATGCACATTGTCCATCATCCGATAATACGCATGTTCCACCCTCAGTCTGGCCTTCAGCAGACCCTTCAGGACCAGCACTGGCTCCACACTGCCAACACTCTGGGCCTGGTTCCTGCGAGTCAGCCAGATGGCCAACTTAGCAACGCCAGATACAAAGTTCACCAATGAGTGTACATCCTTCTTTTTTGCACAGTACTTCGGGCCAAAAATAAACAAATCAAAAGCAAAAATCTCCCCTAGACCCCGAAACCACCTTTCTAACAGCTCAAACAGAGCAGACAAACGAGGACACTGAATAAATAAGTGTTCAAGGGTCTCGTTCTGAGAACAGAAGATGCACTCCTCCCCCAACTCTGGATCCAGGTGCGCTCTGTATCTGTTCGTAGCTATTGCTCCATGTACAATCCTCCACTGGAGGTCTGCTGTCCGTTTTTCAACGGGCAGCTTGTACAGAGACCGCCAGCTGCCCTTCGGGGAAACATCTGGACCAAAAAAACCAGTCCACCTCGACTCCTTCATCCCTGCCAAAGAGCGCAGGCTCAGAACCTTGCAGCAGATCTGATATATTGCCTTCTTCCCTGCGTCCTGTAACTTCTCCAGGTGCGGGGTTGTGAGCGACAGCAGCTGACCACCTCCCTCCTGCCACTCCCCCACAACTGGGGTGACAGACAGAGAGGGGAAACTATACTCCTCCCCTTCGGTCCACTGGTCACACACATTGTGGTCTTGTGCAAAAACCCTCAGGGGTTGTGGCAGGGCAGCACAGACTTCCTCCACCACTCTGTTGATGACCCTGATGGAGGTGATGTTGCTTCTCTGTCTCAAGATATCCACCGATGTTGCCGTCATCTTCATCAGATGGCCCAGTTTGGTGCAGCCAGCCTCTCTAAAATAGGCTCGCAGGCTGGCAGACTGCAGTGTTTGAGTCTGTATAAGAGTATTAAAAAACAAAGGTTCCTCAAACAGCCACATGCCCGGAGTCTCATTTTTGGTACGTGTGGCCTTAAAAATCTGCCATGCCTGTAATACCGAACTATAAAAAGGTGTCAGTCCAGTTAAGTCCACATCCTCAGATTTTAAAAGGAAAAGCTGTTTATCGTAGCCCAATCGCCCGGCTCTCTTCAGCAGCAAACGAGCTGTATCAAACCAGCTTGGGCCACAATTGTACAGCAGTCTTTGTGCAGTCTGGAGTCTAAAAGAGGCTATTTTTGCCTGGATATTGATGAGTCCCTGCCCCCCTTCAGCCACAGGCAGGTAGAGGGCTGCTGCTCGGATCCAGTGCCGGCCAGACCAGAAGAAGTCCAGGATGACTCGCTGAATGTCCTCCATCAGGCCTCTCGGTGGTGTCAGAGCAATAAGTCTATGCCAAAGAGTCGAGGCGACCAAGTTATTTGCAACCAAAACTCTTCCCCTATATGACAACTGGGGTAGCAACCATTTCCATTTAGACAACCGAGCGCACACTTTCTCCTTAACTCCCTCCCAGTTCTTGTTCTGAAACCCCTCAGTGCCCAAAAATACTCCCAACACCTTCAGGCCCTCCTTCCCCCACTCAAGACCTCCAGGTAGACTGGGCACTGTCTGATCTCTCCACTGTCCCACCAACAAAGCCTCACTCTTTGCCCAGTTCACCCGAGCAGATGAGGCCTTTTCGTACAGGGACAGGGTATCCTGCAAACATTTAATATCCCCCTGGCTGGAGACAAAAATATTAACATCATCTGCGTAAGCAGAAACGGTAAGTGGACGATCAAGATCAGAGGACCCAGGCAGTGAGAGACCACTGAGCCGACCTCTCAACATGCACAGCAAGGGCTCAATAGCTAGGGTATATAGTTGACCGGAGAGAGGACAACCCTGTCTTATCCCTCGCTGCACAGGGATTGGCCGACTCAGCCCTGCCCCCATTTTCACCATACATTGAGCACCATTATACAATAAACCAATCCAGGCCAGAAAACCATCACCAATGCCAAAAGCCCTGAGTGCAGAAAATAAATAACAGTGATCCACCCTATCAAAGGCTTTCTCCTGGTCCAAAGCAACAATACCAAAATTCACATTCTGGGATCTGCACACATCAATAACATCACGAATTAGGAAAATGTTGTCCATAATTTTCCTGTCAGGAACACAATAGCTTTGGTCTGTCTGTACAAGTATTCCCAGGATGTCCTTGAGTCTGTTCGATAAGGCTCTGGAAAGCACCTTATAGTCCGTGCAGAGGAGAGCAACCGGCCTCCAGTTTTTAAGTAAGGCCAGGTCTCCTTTCTTGGGAAGCAGGGAAAGCACAGCTCGCTGACAGGAGACAGGAAGAGATCCTGTTCTAAAACACTCCAATAAAACACTGTGCAAATCAGGTCCAAGAGTATTCCAGAACCGCTGGTAAAAGTCAGTGGAGAGACCATCAATTCCCGGTGCCCGTCCTGATGCCATCTGATTAACAGCGACTGTCAACTCCTCCAGGGTCAGCTCAGAGTCCAGAGCAGCTTTCTCACCCGGGATGAGCTGAGGAAGCCCCTCCAGGAGCTCCTCGCGGCACTCCATGCCGCACTGTTCTGCCCCAAAGAGGTCAGCGTAGAAACTCACTGCATGGGTCCTCATCTCCCCCGGACTGGTGGTCACTCTGCCTCCAGGAAGCTTAAGGCAGGTCATCTGTTTCCTCTGTGCCACCGATCTCTCCAGATTAAAAAAGAAAGAGCTTGGGCCATCCATGTCCTTTAGCTGGAGGAAACGAGACCTAACAAGAGCTCCCTTTACTCTCTCCTGCAGGAATAAGCTCAACTCCAATCTCTTCTCCTGCAGCAGATGACCCGTGGTGGGATCCGAATGTCTATGTAACCCCTCTTCAATGTTCCTAATACTTACTTCAAGCTCCTGAACTGCTGCCTTTATATTAGCAGTCGAGTGGGAGGTATACTGCTGGCAAAAAACGCGAATTTGGGCCTTCCCAACTTCCCACCACAGCTTCAAAGAAACAAAATCCGCTTTCCTGGTTTTCCACTGCTGCCAAAAACGCTCAAAACTTTGACAGAAAGTACGGTCCTGCAGAAGTCTGTTGTTAAAAGACCAGTAGGACTTAACCCTTTCGCCTGGTGAAAGGATCAAATCTATACTGACAAAGTGGTGATCAGTGAAACCAACTGGACTTATCTTGCTGTGGACTAATCTGGAGCTGAGACTTTTGGAGATGTAAATCCTATCCAGTCTAGCTGCACTCACCCTGCCATTGCCGACCCTCACCCATGTGTATTGTCTGGTTAGTGGATGTTTGACCCTCCATGTGTCTAACAGATCCAGGTGTGTGATGATGCTGTGAAGGCTCTGAGATGACTGTGGGTGAGGTTCTTCACTTGTCCTGTCTACAGTGAAGTCTAGCGTGCAGTTGAAATCCCCACCAATGATGAATTGATCCTGATGGTACTTTCTTACCTCGTTTTTTAGCAGGGTGAAAAAAACCACTCTATCTGTGCCTTGATTTGGAGCATATATGTTTACAAAGCAGACCACAGAGCCCTCTATTTCTGCCCTTACAATCAACAGCCTGCCCTTCACCACTTCAGTAGATGATAGTACAGTTACATCGACATTTTTCCTAAGCAGAACAGCTACCCCTGCACTAAGGTTGGTGCCATGGCTAAAGGTGCACGAACCATCCCACCATAAACCCCAATCTGTCTCGTCTGCTGGATTAGTGTGTGTCTCTTGCAAAAACAACACATCAACCCTTTTTTGAGTAGCGACTTCAGAAATTAATGCCCTTTTTTGTCTGTCTCTCCCACCATTGATGTTCAAAGATCCTATCTTGAGGCTCCCCATAGAGGTCAGAGAAAAAGAAACGGATAAGATGAACAAAACAGAAAACAGTTGAAAAGAGAAACCCACCGTGTGATACATGATCATTTTACTTTTGAATCTTTTTAGCAGTTTTGCCTTTTTTTGCTTTCCTCAAAGCTGTGATATGCTTTTTGAGGCGAAAACGTTTCTTCTCATCCAAGAGGTCAAAACCGACCAGTCTTTGCAGAACGCCAACAGATCTGATAAACTTTTCAGTATCACCGAAGTAGTCATTTAATCTAACAGACTTTTTAAATGTTACATCCAGAAATTGATTTATTTCCTCTAAAGAATAGAGATCTGCGTTCCTGATCGAAGTTTCACCTATGGATACTGTATCTGACTCAGAGTCATACTCCATGTCCTCTCCTTCACAGGATGCCTGACTATTTAACATACCCTGTTCTTCATTGGTGTTTACAGTGGGATCTGTGCCTACAAAACTTGTGGAAGCTGCTTCAGTGCCTGCAGACTGTGAACTGCTCAGGTTCTCTGCAGTCACAGAAGCCTGTTGCTTGTCAGGCCGACTCTGTTCCTCCCTATCCAAGTGATCCTCCTCAGAAAGTGAACCAGTGGCACCGGCTTCCACACCCTCCGCACCGGGATCCGCATCCGCGCCCGCGGCGCCAGCACCGGACCCGCCAGCAGCGGACCCAGCACCGGACCCGCCGGCCGCGGACCCAGCACCGGACCCGCCAGCCGCGGACCCAGCACCGGACCCGCCGGCCGCGGACCCAGCACCGGACCCGCCGGCCGCGGACCCGACCGCGGACTCAGCGGAGCCGCCCGCCGCGTCAGCGGAGTGAGCCGCCCCCTGCTGTCTATGCGGACACGTAAAGCGTTTGTGTCCCACATCTCCACACTCAAAACACTTGAACTGTCCCGAGCTGGCGTACACCATATAGAACCCGTCACCGTGCTTCACTCTGAACGACACGTCCAGTGTTTGTGTCGGCGAGTCCAAGAACATGAACACCTGCCGCCTCAGGGACAGTACGTGCTTCAGTTTGGGATCCTTACATCCCAAACTCACCGTTTTAAATCCACTGGCAAACTTGCCAAACCTACGGAGCTCGCTCTCTAACAACTCGTTCGGTATGAACGGCGGAACACCGGACACGGTGATCCGCGTGGAGGGAAACGACAGCGGGTAGACCTGCACGAATAAGTCCCTGATAAACACTCCGCTCTCTACCAGCTGATACACACGGGGCTCCTCGTTCAGGAACACAACCACTGCTTTGTTCATTCTAGACGCAAACGATAACTTATCATGACCTACCTGCTCACCGACAGCCAACAGAACCTCCTCCACAGTAACGCTACTATCCGGCGGGACTATCCTTACTCCCTGCCGGATAGACGGAGGCGGCGTCTCGGGGGACGCCATTCCTCCCGAAAACTACCTGACACAACCACTGATCGCTCGGCCAACACAGTAAAAATATTAATAAAGCTTACCTGACCATGCACATAGAACAGACGGAGAAACCAGGGAAAACCCGAAAAAAGGACAGAAACCAATTCAAAACTCCGCCCCACTCACCCCACCACCGCTCGCTCACACTCACACTCACACCGGAAACGGAAAGGAGAGGAGAGGAGAGGAGAGGAGAGGAGAGGAGAGGAAAGGAAAGGAAAGGAGAGGAGAGGCTCTCTGGAGGACCTATAACCAAGGAGACACTGATGTAGAGGAGAGAGGAGAGGAGGGAGGAGAGAGGAGAGGAGGGAGGAGAGAGGAGGCTCTAAACCGCAGAAAAAGTCGCTAGAACTGTTGCTAGTCGCTTTTGACAATAAAAAGTCGCCAGAGGATTTAGAAAGTCGCTAAGTTGGCAACACTGGAGGTTTTCCCTCTGTCAACAGGTATTTCTGTGTGTGTGTGTGTGTGTGTGTGTGTGTGTGTGTGTGTGTGTGTGTGTGTGTGTGTGTGTGTGTGTGTGTGTGTGTGTGTGTGTGTGTGTGTGTGTGTGTGTGATATACAGGAGAATCCATACCTGTGCAGTGATGAATGCGACGCCTCCAGCCCTGACCTGTCTCACCCCCCCCAGCTGATGGGCGACAGGGAGCGTGGGGGGCTTGTCACCTATTGGCAGACGGTCACATGGTCCAGGTTTCCTGAACCGCTATTGGCCAACATCACCTTGTCCTGGAACAAGAGCCTGGAGATGGTGGACGACGTTGTGGTGACTTTCGAGTATGGGAGGCCAACCATCATGGTGCTGGAGAAGTCCACTGACAGAGGTAAATCCTGTTAGTGTTTACTTCCTGTCTGTGTTTCTCTGCTGTTCCCTTCAGTGTTTCCTTCCTGTCTGTCTTCTTCTGCTGTTCCCTTCAGTGTTTCATTCCTGTCTGTGTTTCTCTGCTGTTCCTTCAGTGTTTACTTCCTGTCTGTCTTCTTCTGCTGTTCCCTTCAGTGTTTCATTCCTGTCTGTGTTTCTCTGCTGTTCCCTTCAGTGTTTACTTCCTGTCTGTCTTCTTCTGCTGTTCCCTTCAGTGTTTCATTCCTGTCTGTCTTCTTTTGCTGTTCCCTTTAGTGTTTACTTCCTGTCTGTCTTCTTTTGCTGTTCCCTTCAGTGTTTCATTCCTGTCTGTCTTCTTTTGCTGTTCCCTTTAGTGTTTACTTCCTGTCTGTCTTCTTTTGCTGTTCCCTTCAGTGTTTCATTCCTGTCTGTCTTCTTTTGCTGTTCCCTTTAGTGTTTACTTCCTGTCTTCTTTTGCTGTTCCCTTCAGTGTTTACCTTCTGTCTGTTTTCTTCTGCTGTTCCCTTCAGTGTTTACCTTCTGTCTGTTTTCTTCTGCTGTTCCCTTCAGTGTTTACCTTCTGTCTGTTTTCTTCTGCTGTTCCCTTCAGTGTTTACTTACTGGTGGAATAGTATTGTAGTATAAAGCTACTGTGTGCTTCAGGTGTGTCCTGGCAGCCGTACCAGTTCTACGCTGACGACTGCCTCGAAGCCTTTGGCATGGTGCCCAAACGCGTCGCAGATTTAGCACCAAGCAACATCACCCGGGTCATTTGCACCGAGCAGTACTCACAGTGGGTCGGAGCCAAGGTGAGCTGTGGACAACTGAAGATATATACACACCTGAAGATATATACACACCTGAAGATATATACACACCTGAAGATATATACACACCTGAGGATATATACACACCTGAGGATATATACACACCTGAGGATATATACACACCTGAGGATATATACACACCTGAAGATATATACACACCTGAGGATATATACACACCTGAGGATATATACACACCTGAAGATATATACACACCTGAGGATATATACACACCTGAGGATATATACACACCTGAAGATATATACACACCTGAGGATATATACACACCTGAGGATATATACACACCTGAAGATATATACACACCTGAGGATATATACACACCTGAGGATATATACACACCTGAGGATATATACACACCTGAAGATATATACACACCTGAGGATATATACACACCTGAGGATATATACACACCTGAAGATATATACACACCTGAGGATATATACACACCTGAGGATATATACACACCTGAAGATATATACACACCTGAGGATATATACACACCTGAGGATATATACACACCTGAGATATATACACACCTGAGGATATATACACACCTGAAGATATATACACACCTGAAGATATATACACACCTGAAGATATATACACACCTGAGGATATATACACACCTGAGGATATATACACACCTGAAGATATATACACACCTGAGGATATATACACACCTGAGGATATATACACACCTGAGATATATACACACCTGAGGATATATACACACCTGAGGATATATACACACCTGAGGATATATACACACCTGAAGATATATACACACCTGAGGATATATACACACCTGAGGATATATACACACCTGAAGATATATACACACCTGAGGATATATACACACCTGAGGATATATACACACCTGAAGATATATACACACCTGAGGATATATACACACCTGAGGATATATACACACCTGAAGATATATACACACCTGAGGATATATACACACCTGAAGATATATACACACCTGCAGATATATCACAACAGAGCTTATATGCTACCGGAGGAAATTAATAAAGTGCATGTTCACTGACTTCAGTGTTGACCAATAGGAGGAGAGCTTGTGACTGACCTGAGTGTTGACCAATAGGAGGAGAGCTTGTGACTGACTTCAGTGTTGACCAATAGGAGGAGAGCTTGTGACTGACTTCAGTGTTGACCAATAGGAGAGCTTGTGACTGACCTCAGTGTTGACCAATAGGAGAGCTTGTGACTGACCTCAGTGTTGACCAATAGGAGGAGAGCTTGTGACTGACTTCAGTGTTGACCAACAGGAGGAGAGCTTGTGACTGACTTCAGTGTTGACCAATAGGAGGAGAGCTTGTGACTGACTTCAGTGTTGACCAATAGGAGGAGAGCTTGTGACTGACCTCAGTGTTGACCAATAGGAGGAGAGCTTGTGACTGACCTCAGTGTTGACCAATAGGAGGAGAGCTTGTGACTGACCTCAGTGTTGACCAATAAGAAGAGAGCTTGTGACTGACCTCAGTGTTGACCAATAAGAGGAGAGCTTGTGACTGACCTCAGTGTTGACCAATAGGAGGAGAAGCTGGTGGTGTTCGAGGTCCGTTCTCGTTTCGGGGGTGTTTGCGGGTCCGAAGCTGATCAACATGGACGCCCTGTGGACGCGCATGGAGACGATGCAGGGCCTCAGAGAGTTCTTCAGCTTCACCAACCTGAGGCTGCGGCTGCTGCGCCCGGCGCTGGGAGGAACCTACGTACAGAGGGACAACCTGCTGAAGTACTTCTATGCCGTGTCCAACATCGATGTACCTGCCAGGTAACGCACACACTGACTGCAGCTACACCCATTGACACACTGCTGAACTGTGTGTGTGTGTGGTGTGTGTGTGTGTGTGTGTGTGTGTGTGTGTGTGTGTGTGTGTGTGTGTAATAAGCGTTATTTTATTTCCATACAGTGTTTAATTGTATATTCCATTTTAGTTCATATTATTGGATTCTAGTCATGGTTCACTGCTCCTGCATCACATGCACAGAAGCCTTGCTCTACTTTAGTCCGTGCACTTTGTTTATTTGTTTATCTGTTTATTTGTTTATTTGTTTATCTGTTTTATTGTTTATTTGTTATCTGTTTATTTGTTTATTTGTTTATCTGTTTTATTGTTTATTTGTTTATTGTTTTTTTTTTTTTTTTTTTTTTTTTTTTTTTTTTTTTTTTTTTTTTTTTTTTTTTTTTTTTTTTTTTTTTTTTTTTTTTTTTTTTTTTTTTTTTTTTTTTTTTTTTTTTTTTTTTTTTTTTTTTTTTTTTTTTTTTTTTTTTTTTTTTTTTTTTTTTTTTTTTTTTTTTTTTTTTTTTTTTTTTTTTTTTTTTTTTTTTTTTTTTTTTTTTTTTTTTTTTTTTTTTTTTTTTTTTTTTTTTTTTTTTTTTTTTTTTTTTTTTTTTTTTTTTTTTTATTTTTTTTTTTTTTTTTTTTTTTTTTTTTTTTTTTTTTTTTTTTTTTTTTTTTTTTTTTTTTTTTTTTTTTTTTTTTTTTTTTTTTTTTTTTTTTTTTTTTTTTTTTTTTTTTTTTTTTTTTTTTTTTTTTTTTTTTTTTTTTTTTTTTTTTTTTTTTTTTTTTTTTTTTTTTTTTTTTTTTTTTTTTTTTTTTTTTTTTTTTTTTTTTTTTTTTTTTTTTTTTTTTTTTTTTTTTTTTTTTTTTTTTTTTTTTTTTTTTTTTTTTTTTTTTTTTTTTTTTTTTTTTTTTTTTTTATTTTTTTTTTTTTTTTTTTTTTTTTTTTTTTTTTTTTTTTTTTTTTTTTTTTTTTTTTTTTTTTTTTTTTTTTTTTTTTTTATTTTTTTTTTTTTTTTTTTTTTTTTTTTTTTTTTTTTTTTTTTTTTTTTTTTTTTTTTTTTTTTTTTTTTTTTTTTTTTTTTTTTTTTTTTTTTTTTTTTTTTTTTTTTTTTTTTTTTTTTTTTTTTTTTTTTTTTTTTTTTTTTTTTTTTTTTTTTTTTTTTTTTTTTTTTTTTTTTTTTTTTTTTTTTTTTTTTTTTTTTTTTTTTTTTTTTTTTTTTTTTTTTTTTTTTTTTTTTTTTTTTTTTTTTTTTTTTTTTTTTTTTTTTTTTTTTTTTTTTTTTTTTTTTTTTTTTTTTTTTTTTTTATTTGTTTTATTGTTTATTTGTTTATTGTTTATCTGTTTTATTGTTTATCTGTTTTATTGTTTATTTGTTTTATGTTTATTTGTTTATCTGTGTTATTGTTTATTTGTTTATCTGTTTATTTGTTTATCTGTTTATTGTTTTATTGTTTATCTGTTTATTTGTTTATCTGTTATTATTGTTTTATTGTTTATTTGTTTTATTGTTTATTTGTTTATCTGTTTATCTGTTTATTTGTTTTATTGTTTATCTGTTATTTGTTTATCTGTTTTTATTGTTTATCTGTTTTATTGTTTATTTTGTTTTATTGTTTATTTGTTTATCTGTTTATTTGTTTATCTGTTTATTTGTTTTATTGTTTCAGATCCTATTGCATTGTTAGAGGAGCCTGGGAATTAAGTTTTGCATTGAATATCTACACTGTAGCTGAAGTGTGTGTGTGTGTGTGTGTGTGTGTGTGTGTGTGTGTGTGTGTGTGTGTGTGTGTGTGTGCGTGCGTTGCAGGTGTGTGTGTAACCTGCATGCGTCTCAGTGTATGTTACGTGATGCAACACTGCAGTGTGACTGCGACCACAACACGAGTGGACAGGACTGTCAGCGCTGCAGCCAGGGGTTTGAATCACGCGGCTGGAGACCGGGGTCATACCTGCCGCTGCCCAGAGGCACAGCCAACCCTTGTAAGTACAAACACCACAACACCTTGTGTACCTGAACACATCACAACACCCTTGTGTACCTGAACACATCACAACACCCTTGTGTACCTGAACACATCACAACAACTATATGTACCTGACACATCCAACCTCTATGCACAGGAACACATCACACAGCTCTATGCACCTGAACACATCACAACACTCTATGCACCTGAACACATCCAACAACTCTATGCACCTGAACACATCACAACACCTCTATGCACCTGAACACATCACAACACTCCTATGCACCTGAACACATCACAACACCTCTATGCACCGGGAAAAAAATCACAACACCTTTGCACCTGAAAAAAATCCCAAAACCTCCCATGCACCTGAACCCAAACAACACCCAAAGCACCCGAACACATCACAAAAAACCCTGCCCCGAAAACAAAAAAACCTCATGCACCTGAAAAACCCCTCCAAATCTATGGGGACCCCGAACCCAAAACACAAACCCCTTTTGCACCCAACCATCACCCACCCTCTATGCCCGGAAAAACTTTACAACATCTCTATGCACCTGAACAAATCCCTTTCCTCTATGCACCTGGGAAAACACACCAACCCCCCCTCTATGCACCCGAAAAACCTACCCACCTCTAACACCGAAAAAAAACCAAAACCTTATGTACCCGAAAAAACCCCTCAAAAACCCCCTAGGGACCGAACACATCCCCACAGCCGATGTACCTGAAACTATCACAAAAATTTTAAAGCACCGAACACATCACAACACCCCCTATGCCCTGAAAACATCACCAAAACCCTATGCACCTGAACACAACCCCCAACAGCCTTTGTCCCGAAACCTCAAAACCCCTCTCTGCATGAACACATCAAAAACCCCCTATGCAAACCCGAAAACACACAAACCTCTAAAACCGAAAAACACCCCAACAGCTCTTGAAAACCCGAACACATCACAAAACCCTTTTGACCGAACCCCCACAAAGTTCCCAGGGACCTGAACACATCACCCCAAAAAATTTTATGCCCCCTGAAACATCACAACACCCATGCCCCTGAACACTCACAACACCTTATGCACCCGAAACATCACAAACCTCTATGCACCCGAACAATCACAAAACCCCTATGCCCTGAACCACACAACACCTTAAGCAGCTGGGAAAAACATCAAACCCCAAAAACCTTTTATGCAGCCCAAACACATCACAAACCCCTCAAACCCGAACACATCCCCACCCTACACCCTCTATGCACCTGAACAAAAATCACAACAAAATCCTAAACCTCTAAAGCACCTGAACAAATCACATCCCTCTATGCACTGAACACATCACAACCTCTATGCACCTGAACACATCACAAACACATCACTACACCTCTATGCACCTGAACAAATCACATCACCTCTATGCACCTGAACACATCACAACACCTCTATGCACTTGAACATCATAACAACACCTCTATGCACTTGAACACATCACAACACCTCTATGCACCTGAACACATCACAACACATCGCTACACCTCTATGCACCTGAACACATCACAACATCTCTATGCACCTGAACAAATCACAACACCTCTATGCACCTGAACACATCACAACACCTCTATGCACCTGAACACATCACTACACCTCTATGCACCTGAACACATCACTACACCTCTATGCACCTGAACACATCACAACACCTCTATGCACCTGAACACATCACAACACCTCTATGCACCTGAACACATCACAACACCTCTATGCACCTGAACACATCACAACAAATCACTACACCTCTATGCACCTGAACACATCACAACACCTCTATGCACCTGAACACATCACCACAACTCTATGCACCTGAACACATCACTAACACCTCTATGCACCTGAACACATCACAACACCTCTATGCACCTGAACACACCACAACAGCTCTATGTACCTGAACACATCAAAACACCTCTATGTACCTGAACACATCACAACACCTCTATGCACCTGAACACATCACAACTCCTCTATGCACCTGAACACATCACAACACCTCTATGCACCTGAACACACCACAACAGCTCTATGTACCTGAACACATCACAACACCTCTATGCACCTGAACACACCACAACAGCTCGATGTACCTGAACACATCACAAAAATTCTATGCACCTGAACACATCACAACACCTCTATGCACCTGAACACATCACAACACCTCTATGCACCTGAACACATCACAACACCTCTATGCACCTGAACACATCACAACACCTCTATGCTACCTGAACACATCACAACACATCACTACACCTCTATGCAGCTGAACACATCACCACACCTCTATACACCTGAACAAATCACATCACCTCTATGCACCTGAACACATCACAACACCTCTATGCACCTGAACAAATCACATCACCTCTATGCACCTGAACACATCACAACACCTCTATGCACTTGAACACATAACAACACCTCTATGCACTTGAACACATCACAACACCTCTATGCCCTTTAACAATACAAAACCCCCTAAGCACCTTAACACACCAACACCTCTATTTCACTTAACACATCACAAACTTCAAAGCACCTGAACACTTTACAAAAAACCCCCCTATGACCTGAACAATAAAAACCCCCCTATGCACTTGGAACACAAACACAAACCCAAAGCCCCGGGAAAATCACAACCATCACTACACCTCTAAGCGCTGAAAACAACACCACACCTCATACACCGAAAAAAAATCACATCACCCCTATGCACCTGAAAAACATTTACAACACCTCTATGGGACCTAACAAATCCATCACCTCTATGCACCGAACAACCCCAACACCCTATGACTTGAAACACATAACAACACCTCTATGCACTTTTAAAAACAAACACAAACCTCTATGCACTTTTAACACATCAAACCCCCTCTAAAGCCCCTGAAAAACAACACAACACCTCTATGCACTTGGAAAAATCATCACTTTAAGCACCGAACACATCAACACCCTATCCCCGACCCCACAAACACCTTAAGCACCGAACCCATCCCACACCCCTATGCACCGAAAAAACATACTTCACCTTTGCCCTGAACACATAAACACTTTAACCATGAAACAACACCACCCTCTTGCACCGGGAACCCCCAAAACCCCATCACTACACCTCTTTTGCACCGAACACCTCAAAAGAATGCACCTGAAAAACAACCCCACCTCAAAAAACCCCCGAACACAAACAACACCTCCTAACCTTTTGCCCCAACAAACATCCCAAAACCCCTATGCACCCAAAAACCTCAAAAAAACACATTTTACAAAAACCCCTATGCCCCTGAACACCCCCCAAAACACCCCCAACACCGGAAAACATCACAACACCCTTTTTCACCTGAACACATCCCCACACCTCTAAGACCCGAACCCCATCACTACCCCCAAAGCCCCTGAAAAACATCATAAAACCTCTAGGGCCCGAACCCCCATACACCCTATGCCCGAACACCTTATGCCCTAACCATCACAAAAGCTCTATTCAAACCGAAAACCCCACCAAAACCCCCTATTCACCTGAAAAACCCCAAAGCACCCAAACATCCCTCACCTATGCACCTGAAAAAACCCCCCATGCCCCGAAACTCACCAACCCCTTAGCCCTTAAAAACCTCAAAGCACCTAACCCCATCAAACAGCTCTTTGCAAACCCGAAAACTCAAACCCACCTCTATGCACCTGAACACTTCACTACACCTCTATGCACCTGAACACCTCTATGCACCTGAACACATCACTACACCTCTATGCACCTGAACACCTCTATGCACCTGAACACATCACTACACCTCTATGCACCTGAACACATCACTACAGCTCTATGCACCTGAACACATTTACTGAAAAGCACCAAGATGAAATTGTGTCATTCAGTTTAATCGTACTGTGTATTTTTGACAGGTGAAGCATCACAAACTGCAGCTAGTAAGTAATGTTTCGCTCACCTGTATACCTGTCTGTCTGCTCACCCATTTATCTGTCTGTCTGTTCGCCCATATTTCTGTCTTTCTGCTCACCCATTTACCTGTCTGTCTGCTCACCTGTGTGGCATGTTGAATCCCAATCCAGTGTTGCATCTTGGGATGAAGAACTCTTACAACATTCTTAGTTACACATTATCTCTGCTACAGAGCACTGTGTCACAATCCCACTAAAATATAGAAAGAAGAGCAAGTGAGTGAGTGAGTGAGTGAGTGAGTGAGTGAGTGAGTGAGTGAGTGAGTGAGTGAGTGAGTGAGTGAGTGAGTGAGTGAGTTAGTTTTCTGGGAGTGAAGCGGTAATCTGACAGATGGTGTGTGTTTAAGGGTTAGGGTTAGGGGATTAAACACTAACTGATGGCAGGCATCACTTAGTGTTTAATCCCTAACCCTATCAGTATCAGAAGCTTCAGAAAACACACAACGGTAAAAGATTTAAGGAACCATAACAGGACAATTAAAGAACCTCAGACGCAGCACGTTTAAAGAACCTCCGACGCAGCACGTTTGAAGAACAGAGCGTTTAAAGAAGCTCAGACGCAGCACGTTTAAAGAACCTCAGACGCAGCACGTTTAAAGAACAGAGCGTTTAAAGAACCTCAGACGCAGCACGTTTAAAGAACAGAGCGTTTAAAGAACCTCAGACGCAGCACGTTTGAAGAACAGAGCGTTTAAAGAAGCTCAGACGCAGCACGTTTAAAGGACCTCCGACGCAGCACGTTTAAAGAACAGAGCGTTTAAAGAACCTCAGACGCAGCACGTTTAAAGAACAGAGCGTTTAAAGAACCTCAGACGCAGCACGTTTGAAGAACAGAGCGTTTAAAGAACAGAGCGTTTAAAGAACCTCAGACGCAGCACGTTTAAAGAACAGAGCGTTTAAAGAACCTCAGACGCAGCACGTTTAAAGAACAGAGCGTTTAAAGAACCTCCGACGCAGCACGTTTAAAGAACAGAGCGTTTAAAGAACCTCAGACGCAGCACGTTTAAAGAACCTCAGACGCAGCACGTTTAAAGAACAGAGCGTTTAAAGAACCTCAGACGCAGCACGTTTAAAGAACCTCAGACGCAGCACGTTTAAAGAACAGAGCGTTTAAAGAACCTCAGATGCAGCACGTTTAAAGAACCTCCGACGCAGCACGTTTAAAGAACAGAGCGTTTAAAAACCCAGACGGAGTTTAAAAAACAGGGTTTAAAGAATCAGAGCGCACGTTTAAAAAACAGGGTTAAAGAAATCGAGCAGAGGTTTGCCCAGACGCGCACGTTTAAAGAACGAGCGTTTAAGAACCCCTCAAAGGCCGTTTAAAGAACCCCAGAGCAAGTTTAAAAAAACCCGAGCAGCCGTTTAAAGCCCCAGCGTTTAAGAAACCCGATACAGAAAACCTTAAAAAACCTGAGAGAGTTTAAAGACCCGGTTTAAAAAACTGAAGCAGCAGTTTTAAAGTAAGAAATTTAAAGAACCTAGAGCAGACGTTTAAAAAACGGGTTTAAAGAACCTCGAGCAGACGTTTAAAGAAAAGGGTTTTTTAAAACCCCGGCGAACGTTTAAAAAAACCTCCGATAAGAAATTTAAAAAAAACCCCAGAGGGGAAAATTAAAGAACTCAGACGCAGCCGTTTAAAGAAAAGAGGGTTTAAGAACTGACGCAGCACGTTTAAAGAACAGAGGTTTAAGACTCAGAGCAGCCGTTTAAAGAATTTTAGAGCGAGTTTTTTTAAAAACCCCAGAGCGCAGTTTAAGAACGAGGTTTAAAGACCCAGACGCGCCGTTTAAAAAAACCAGAGCGGGACGTTTTAAAGAACCCCGCGCGCGTTTAAAAAATTCAGCACAGCACGTTTAAAAAACCCCAGAGGAGCCGTTTTTTTAAGAACTCGGAGCCGTTTAAAAAAAACCCCGCGCAGCGTTTAAAAACCTAGAGCAGTACGTTTTTAAAAAACCCCCAGACGGCACGTTTAAAAAAACAGAGGTTAAAAAACCTCAGAGCAGCCGTTTAAAGCCTCAGACGCAGACGTTTAAAGAACCCCCAGCGCGCACTTTAAAAAGCCTCAGACGCGACGTTTTAAAGAACCCCAGCGCAGCAGTTTAAAAAGGTTTTAAAGAATTTCGACGCAGAGTTTAATGAATTAGACGAGCCCCCCTTTTTTTAAAAAACCCGAGCAGCGTTTGAACCCGAGCGCCCCTTTAAAAAATAAGCGCCGTTTTTGCCTCAGCGCGACGTTTTAAAGAACGAGGTTTTTAAAAAACCCGAGCGCCCTTTTAAAGCCCCCCGACGCAGGTTTAAGAAAATCAGGCGCACGTTTGAAACCCCGGGCAGTTTTAAGGGAAAGGCGTTTAAGAACCCGCGCAGCCGTTTTAAAAACAGAGCTTTTAAAGAATTGGACCCGGGGAAAGAATCGATGCGAACGTTTTTAAAAAACTACACACGGCTTAAAGAAAACCCCAGAGCAGCGCTTAAGAACCTTTAAAACAGCGTTTTAAAAATCCGCCGGCCTTTTAAACACCCTTACCCGAAACCCAAAAGAACCTTTAAAACCCCGGTTGAACCCCCGAAATTTTAAAAACCCAAAACAGAAACCCCTTAAAAAACCCACCCGAACGTTTTAAAAAAACCCCCCCGAACGCAAAGAACCTTCACCGAACGTTTTTAAAACCCCTTCACCCCCCCGGTTTTTTAAAAAACCAACCCCGAACGCTTAAAAACCTTTCCCCCGCGTTTAAAGCCTTTCACCAGAACGTTTAAAAAAAACCTTTCCCCAGAAAGCTTAAAAACCTTACACACGAACCCCTTTAAAAACCTACACCGGCTTTTAAAAAAACCCCCAAAACCCCCCCCCCCCCAAACGCTAAAAACCTTACCCCCAGAACAAACTTTAAACCGAAACCCCTTCACACAAACCCTTTAAAGAACCCCCCCCCCAAAAAAAACCCCCCCCCCTTACCCCCCCAAAAAAAACCCCCCCACCGAACAAAAAACCCACACAAACCTTCCTTCCCAAAAGCTTAAAAAACCCTTACCCCTTAAAACCCCCCCCCCAAAAACCCCCCCCCCCCCTTTTTAAAAACCTTTCACACGAAAGCTTAAAAAATAAACAGAAGCTTTTAAAAACCTTACACCAGAGTTAAAGAACCTTTAACAAGAATTTAAAAAACCCCTTCAACGAAGCTTAAAGAACTTTTTCACACAGAAGTTTAAAAACCTTTCACACAGAACGCTTAAAATTAACACAGACGCTTAAAAAATTTCCAACAGAACGCTTAAAGAACTTTAAAAAGAAAGCTTAAAGACCTTACCCCAAAAGAACCTTAAAGAAATTTCAAAGAGCAAAAAACCCTTTCAAAAAGAAGCTTAAGAACCTTCACCGAACGCTTAAAGAACTTAAACGAAAGTTTAAAGAACCTTTCAACAGAACCCTTTAAGCCTTCAACAGAAACGCTTAAAAACTTTTCACAAGAAGCCCTTAAAACTTCACACAGAACGTTAAAAACCTTCAAAGAAAGCTTAAAAAACCTTACACAGAAGTTTTTAAAAAACCTTCACACAGAACGTTAAAAAATTTCAACAGAAAAATTAAAAACCTTTTACACAGAACGCTTTAAAGAAACCCCACCACAGAACTTTTTAAAAAACCTTCCCGAACGCTTAAAGAACTTACACACAGAAGCTTAAAGAATTTAAAACAGAAGCTTTTTAAAACCTTACACACAGAAGCTTAAAGAATTTTTCCACAAAGCTTAAAGAAACCTTTTCACAGAAAGTTTTTTAAAAAACCTTTAACACAGAAAGTTTAAAGAACTTAAAAGAAGCTTTTAAAAAACTTTACACAAGAAAAGCTTTAAAAAACCTTTCCACAGAACGCTTTAAAAAACCCACACCAAAAGCTTAAAGAACTTACCACGAAAGTTAAAAACCTTAAAAACCAGAACGTTTTAAAAACTTAAAACAAACGCTTAAAGAAAAATTTACCCGAAGCTTAAAGAACCTTACCAAGAACGTTAAAAACCCTTTTAAACCGAACGCTTAAGAAATTAAACAGAAGTTTTTAAAAAACCTTACCCAAGAAAAGCTTAAAAAAAACCCTTAAAAAGAAGCTTAAAGAACTTAAAACAGAGTTTAAAAACTTCAACGAAGCTTAAAAACCCTTCCCGAAAGCTTAAAGAATTAAAACCCGAACGTTTTTTTAAAAACCCCCCCCACAGAGCTTAAAGAATTACCCCGAACGCTTTAAAAACCCTTACACAGACGTTTTAAACAACCCTTTCCACAGACGTTAAAGAACCTTAAAAAGAACGCTTAAAAAACTTTACAACGAACGTTTTTAAAAAACCTTTCACACAGAACGTTTTTAAAAACTACAACCCGAAGTTTAAGAAACCCCTTCACACAGGGAAAACCCTTAAAGAAAAACCCTTTCCACAGAACGCTTAAAGAAATTACACCAAAAAACGCTTAAAGAACCCTTCACACGACGAAAAACCTTACAACAGAACGTTTTAAGAACCTTACACACAGAAGCTTAAGAACCTTCAACAGAAGTTAAAAACCCCTTTCCAAGAAAGCTTAAAGAACTTACAACCGAAAGCTTAAAACCTTACACCAGAACGCTTAAAGAACCTTTCCACGAACGTTTTTAAAAACCTTTCACACAAAGCTTAAAAACCCTTTAAAACCGAACGTTTAAAGAACCTTACCCCAGAACGCTTAAAGAACCTTTCACACGAAGCTTTTAAAAAACCTTCACACGAAGTTTAAAAGAACCCTTTCACACAGAAAGCTTTTTAAAAAACCCTTTCACACGAACGTTTTAAAGAAACCCTTTCACACGAAAGTTAAAAAACTTTTACACAGGAAGCTTTTAAAAAATTTAAAACGAACGTTTAAAGAACCCTTTCACACCGAACGAAAGAACACACCGAACCCTTTTTAAAAACCTTACACACGAAAGCTTAAAAAACCCTTCACACAGAAGTTTTAAAAAACCCTTTCCCCAAGGAAGTTAAAGCCTTAAAACCCGAACGTTTAAAGAATTACACACGAAGCTAAAAGAACCTTAACACGAAGTTTAAAAAAAACCTTACAACCCGCGCTTAAAGAACCTTACAACGAAGTTTTAAAAAATTTAACACAGAACGCTTAAGAAATTACACCGAAAGTTAAAGAACCTTCCCCCAAATTTTTAAAGAACCCTTTCCCGAAGTTAAAAACCCTTAAAAAAAAGGTTAAAAATTTCCCACACACCGAACGCTTAAAAAAACCCCTTCACACGAAGTTTTAAAGAACCCTTTCACCAGAACGTTTAAAAAAAATTACACACGAACGCTTTTAAAAAAACCCCTTTCCACAGAACGCTTAAAAAACCCTTACACACGAACGCTTAAAAAACCTTCAACAGAACGCTTAAAAAACCTTACAACAGAACCTTAAAAACCTTTCAACAGCGCTTAAAGAACCTTACACCAAGAACGCTTAAAAAAACCTTACCAAGAACGCTTAGTAACAAAAAGGGTTTAAAACCTTAGGAGAACGAATCCAAATTATAGGTGTTTAAACCTTTTGTTTGGGTCCAGTGCTCGTGTTTGGTGTTTTGGGTCCGTAGACTGGTGTTTGGTTTCTGGGGCAGTAATGAGTGTTCCCGGGGTTTGGGTCCGTAGCCTCGGTTCCGGGTTTGGGTCCGAGCCTTGTGTTCCGGTGTTTTGGGTCCAGTAGATGAGTGTTCCCGGTGTTCTGGGGGTCCCCGTAGACTGAGTGTTCCCTTTTGTTCGGGCCGTGCTCGTGTTCCTGGTGTTTGGGTGTAGATGAGTGTTCCTGGGTTTGGGGTCCCGGATGGTGTTTGGTTTGGGTCCAGAGCTGGTGTTTTTGGTGTTCTGGGTCCGTAGGGTGAGTGTTCCTGGTGTTTTTGGGCCAGTAGGTAGTCTCAGTTTGATGCTGAGGTTTTGTGGAGCACAAAGCTGGGTTCACAAAGGATTTCTTTTTTCTGCGCGGCGGGCCCCTAACGCCGTAGGTGGGTGCCGATCCCCCACACAGCTTGACGTACCCGCGCAGTACCAAGCTGTACAGACCCCCAGGCTGACAGTACCACAGTGTACAACCAAAATGCAGTACCACAGCTGCGACAGTACCCCCGTGCGTACCCCGCTGTGACGTACCAAGGCGCCGACCCCAAGGGGAGTACCCCAGTGCGTACCCAGTGTGCCCGTCCCCGCTGCGTACCAAGCTGCTGCGTACAAGCTGACAGTACCAACTGGACAGTACAAGCTGACGTCCCGCTGTACAGTACCCCGGACAGACCACGTGCGTCCCGGCGACCACAGCTGGACCCTCCCGTGTGACAGTACCCCAGCTGCGTACCCCAGTGCTGCAGTCCACGTGTGACAGTCCACGGCTGCGTACCCGTGGACGTCCCCCGTGACATACCCCAGCGCTGACGTTCCACAGCTTGACGTACCACATGCTGCAGTACCCCAGCTGCTGAAAATACCCCAGTGGAACGTACAAGTGTGAAGTACCACGTGCAAATACCCAGTGCTGCGTACCACAGCTGCAGTACCAAGCTAACAGTACCCCCGTGCTGCTGAAGTACCCGGTGTGGCATCCCAGTTGACAGTACCCCTGACAGTACCACCGTGCTGGCGTAAAGTGTACAGTACCAAGTGTGACGTACCCCGCTGTGACGTACCCCGTGTGCATCCCAGCTGCTGACAGTCCCCAAACTGGGGCAGTACCCCAGTGCTGACAGTACCACAGCTGACAGTACCACAGCTGCTGACAGTACCACAGCTGCTGACAGTACCACAGCTGACAGTACCACAGCTGCTGACAGTACCACAGCTGCTGACAGTACCACAGCTGACAGTACCACAGCTGCTGACAGTACCACAGCTGCTGACAGTACCACAGCTGACAGTACCACAGCTGCTGACAGTACCACAGCTGCTGACAGTACCACAGCTGCTGACAGTACCACAGCTGCTGACAGTACCACAGCTGACAGTACCACAGCTGCTGACAGTACCACAGCTGTAACTGATGATATTATCTCTACTACCAGTACTTCCACCACTAACCTTCCAACATCTACAGACACTTCTACAATTACATCAATGTACATGTTATCTTCTACAAATACAGTGAGTACTGTCACAGATACTACCACTGATGCATGGAGTACTGCAGAAACCGTTACTCTTACTGATACTATCCCTAATACACGAAGTACTGCAGAAACAAGCACTGTAAGTGATACTACCACTGACACATTGAATATTCCAGAAACAAGTATTATTAGTGATACTACCACTAACACATCAAGTACTGCAGAAGCCTGTACTCTTACTGATACTACCACTAACACATCAAGTACTGCAACAGCCTGTACTCTTACTGATACTACCACTAACACATCAAGTACTGCAGAAGCCTGTACTCTTACTGATACTACCACTAACACATCAAGTACTGCAACAGCCTGTACTCTTACTGATACTACCACTAACACATCAAGTACTGCAGAAACAAGTACTCTTAGTGATGCTACCACTGACACTTGGAGAACTGCGACTATAACTGATACTGACCCTACAACATACAACGTTAGTACGAGTGACACTTTGAACTTTTCTGGAGCTGGTGTAGACTGTACTTCTGGTCCTACAGTTGTTACTGTTGTTAGTACTACAGACTTTAGCAGTACAGCAGAGTCTTCAGTGGATACAGTTCTTGACAAAGACTCCACAACTCCCGGTAACAGTATTAGCTCATCCAGTCCCACCAGTTACACCATTACCAACAGCCCCACTATCCCAGGTCGCAGTACTGACTCTGAGGTGTCTATTTCTGACCCAGTGACTCCGCCCTCTGACTCCACCTCCTCACCAGACAACACAGACTCCACCCTCTCTGGCACTGGTACTACATTACCTTCTGATGGGCCTACAACATCAACAGGAGTAACACCACCACTAACAACAACAGCATCTATCCCAGACATTCTTTGGGGTAAAGATGGTGCTTCATCGGGAGTAACATCATCCATTGGGTTGGATCCAACCAATCAGTTCAAAGGAGTTCCAACCACTCAACAAGCAGGAGAAACGTCTTCCCCTGAAGAACCTCCTTCTGATGTACCTCCGGATCAACCTTCTCTTAATGAACCTTTCCCTGATGTTACTCTTGGTCTACCAACCTTTGATGTACCACCTCCTGATATATCTCCTGATATACCTTCTGATGTACCTGCTGATATATTTACTGATGCACCACTTCTTGATGGGTCTCCTGATTTACCAACCTTTGATGTACCATCTCCTGATGTGCAAACTCTTGATGGAACTCCCAATGTAACATCTCTTGATGTTCCCCCTGTGGATGTTCCTTCTCCGAATGTCCCTCCAGAAGTGCCCTCCTCTAGGACTCAAGATATGATGATAAATGCACCTTCCCCTGATGTATCAACTCTTGATGTTCCTTCTCCTGATCTACCTCCTACAGATGTAACACTTCCTGATGTACTTCCTCCAGATGTACCTTCTGATGATGTACCTCCTGCAGATGTAGCGTCTGATAATGTTCCTCCTCCGGATTTACCTCCGCTGGATATACTGCCTCCTAACGCTCCTTTAGAATCGTTGTTGCCTCCCTCCGAAGGAGGAGGTGATGCTGCACTAGAACCAAGCTCCCCCATCACAGAGCCATATGACCCTGCAAGCGACTTGGCCCCAGTGGACTTCAGCTTTTCTCCTCCTATTTCTGGACAAGGTTCTGGACCAGTGGCTGTGGATGATCCAGGGAACTTTCCAGATGATTATCTTGTATCTGTGGATGAACCTGGATCAAACCCAGTTGATCCTGGAGTGGATTCTGTTTCAGCAGGTCTAGAGACAAAGGAAGCCGGGGTTGGTGGAATAGAATCACTTGCACCAGATTCCCTCGCATCGGATAACATAAGTCCTGGTCCGGATTCTAGAACTGAATCTCCCAAAGCCATAGCCGATCTGGGAGGAGATTCTTCGACTGCTCAGATGGAAGGAAAGAAAGGAGGGGATCCAGCTGCCGGTGGACCGACAGGAGGTCCAGAGTCAGAAGAGAAGAAAGACTCTGAAAAGGATAAATCCGCAGAGCAAAACCAGGAAAAAGGTACACACACAAAGACATGCTGTATAAAATATCTAATCAGAATCCCTTTATTCATCCCATGGAGGGGACATTTAAATGTGCTATAGTATCAACAGAGCCAAGACAGCTTAACAAATGAAAATATGCAATTAAAAAAATATATATATTAAGATAAAGAAAAACACCCAATTTACAAAATACACATCCTGTAATGAGACATAGCAGCCAACACTGACCGCACATCCAGAGAGTCTTTCTGATTCACTCTCACATAGTTAAGCTTTATTCTTGATCTGTTTTAAGAAATCAAAAGTGAGTTTTAACTTGCGCTGGGAAAATCTTGTCCAAATATACGTGGATGCTGTATCTCTACAAAAGATTACGTGGATTCTTCATTAGTTAGAGATGTCTCCTGTGACAGATCATTGAAGTCAAGCAGGTATCGAGTCAGTGTAAATCAACTTCCAAACAAAACAGAAATCTGGACCCTAACCCACATGACCCTGAATCACTTTGTCCTGTCAGGTGAAATATAACTGTCGGTGTGTTTTGGAGGATGTCAGCGTAACGCAAGGATAACTAGCAACGACAAACTGAAAGAAATTCTGAAATGCATCCTTTACATGAACCTCATCTATGAAACTGAAATAAACTCCGATTCATACTTTAAAACCATTTCTGTTAAACCACAGTCACTGAGGCCAGAGAGGAAACAAAAGAGGAAACAAAAGAAGGAAAGGAGAGGAAGGAAATAAAAGAGGACGCAAAAGAGGAGAAAGTCTACGAGACCAAAGGTACAACGGCAAGTAGTAGTATGAGTGTAAGTAGTAGTAGTTATAGGTAGTAACTGTACTTCCTGAACATAAACCAGAGTTATATTCTCATAAACTCTGTCCAAAGCGACCCAGAAGATTCTGATCCCAGGAGGACCCAGGTTTAGCCAGCTGTCCAAAATTGCCTACGTCACGTTCCAGGGTAAGACAACCAGACCCCCCTTTAAGGAGAACCCTTCCTTTTAGAAATGCTAAAGAGACGCCTTCCCTCTCAAGAAACCACTCCCTGTCTCTCACCTGTCGGTCTTCCACTGTCTGTCTGTCTGTCTGTCTGTCTGTCTGTCCTGTCTGTCTGTCTGTCTGTCTGTCTGTCTGTCTGTTCTGTCTGTCTGACAGAGAGGCGGTGGGAAACTACCTGTGATTGTTTAAAACAGCTCATTCCCGTGTGTTTTTCTTTAGATGTGAGGGGGTAACCGGTCACTCTTAAAACCCCCATTTTAGCCCACCCCGACTTATCAAGTTTGTGCGTGTGTGGTCGGACCCCCCACCCGGGGTAGGGAAATGCAAAACCTTTAGGGGGCGGGGAACCCCCAGGAAAACCCCTCACTAAGCTGCAGGAGAGAAAGTGTGTGGGGGCAGTGACCAAAACACACACACACACCCCACACACACAAACACACACACCCCCAAAACACCCACAAAACACCAAAACCCCAAAACAAACCAACACAACAACAACACACACACAAAACACCAACACAACAAAACACACACCACCAACCCATTTTTTGTCTTTTCCCCCCGTCGAGTGCCCGGGGGCCCCCCTCGGGGCCTTTCCCCCCCCTCTCCCCCTGGGGGGTTGGGCAGTGTCGAGGTGGAGCCAGGGCCGGCCCCCTGTTTTACCCTGTCCTGGATACACCTTTTTGGGGTGGCACCACGTTGTTCAGGTAAGTATATTTACAGTGTTAAAAATTATGTCGCATTTTTAAATTAGGATTATTAATAATGGCATTAATTTAACTAACCCCCCAGTTTAAGTGTGTGACAGGGGGAAATTTAGTTTGTCCCCCCCCCCCCCCCCCCCCCCCCAAAGGAGGAAACCCGCGTGCCCCGCCGCGCTTCGGAAAAGTCCCGAAATTCACGGTAAAAAAATCACCTTTGGGGATGCCACGGGGTCAGGTGGATTATTTCCGGAGGGAGTTGTGACAATGATGATGCATTTCTGAGGTACGTTCGTGAGAAGAGAGGGGTGTCTAAAGAAGGGAGGTTGCCAGGGGGCCCGAGAGCTCCGCCTCCTCTCTGACTCACAGTTTTACCCGCTGACGTCAGCCTGTTCTCCCGCGGCCCTTGATGAAAAACCCCAGAGGCTGAATTATTAACGGGAACCCCCCCCCCCGGGGACCCTCAAAGAGGCTAAAAATTAACGAGGCCCCCGGGTTTACTTTACAGAGGGTCCCTTTTAACGAGGACTGGGAAAACACCGAGGTGAATATTTAAAGGGAATGGTTTACATCACAGGGGGGAATATTTAAAGAGGACCTGGTGACATTTACAGGGCTGAATTTTTAACGGGACTTGGGACTCACAGGGGGTGAATATTAAAAAGGGGCCCCGGTGACTTTACAGGGCGGGAAAATTACCCAGGACCCGGTGACATTTTCCCGAGGCTGAAAATTAAGAGGACCGGGGGAAAATCACAGAGGGTGAATATTAACGAGGACCCCGGTTTAAAACCGAAAAGGCTGAATTAAGAGGGCCCGGTTGGAAATCACAGAGGCTGGGAATTTAAAGAGGAACCCCGGTGACTTTACAGAGGCTGAAAAATTAAAGGGACCTGGTGGGCATCACAGGGCGATATTACGGGACCCGGGGGCATACAGAGGCTGAAAATTAAAAGGGACCCCGGTGGGCATCAAGGGGATGGGGTATTAAGAGGAAAGGGACTTCACAGGGCTGAATATTAACCCAGGACCCCCCCCCCCTGACATAAAAGAGGAACCCCCCCGGGAAAATTAAAAGAGGACCCCGGTTTACTTTACAGGGTGAAAAATTAACCCAGGATGGGGACATCACAGAGGCCCGAATTTTAAAGGGGGCCGGGGGGCATTTACGAGGCTTTAATTTTTAACGAGGACCCCGGGGCATCGCCCTTTTTTTTTACGATTTGTGACAAGGGGGAAAGGAAAGGATTTGCAGTAAAGCGTAAATTGATTTTGTTTAAATGTAAAATATTTTTAAAAGTTTTTTCTTTCAAAAAGTGGGATTTTTAATTTTTTACTAAAGAAAGGTTTTTTTGTAAAAAATAAGTAAAAGTGTATTCTCTACCAAGAACATATTAAGTCTATTTTTTACTTTTTTATTTAACTTTTATTATTATTATTATTATTATTATTATTATTATTATTATTATTATTATTATTTATTATTATGGTTATTATTATTATTATTATTTATGGTTATTATTATTATTATGGTTATTATTATTATTATTATTATTATTATGGTTATTATTATTATTATTATTATTATTATTATTATTATTATTATTGTTATTATTGTTATTATTATTATTATGGTTGTTATTGTTATTATTATTATTATTATTATTATGGTTATTATTATTATTATTATTATTATTATTATTATTATTATTATTATTATGGTTATTATTATTATTATTATTATGGTTATTATTATTATTATTGTTATTATTGTTATTATTATTATTATTATGGTTATTATTATTATTATTATTATTATTATTATTATTATTATTATTGTTATTATTGTTATTATTATTATTATGGTTGTTATTGTTATTATTATTATTATTATTATTGTTATTATTGTTATTATTGTTATTATTATTATTATTGTTATTATTATTATTATTGTTATTATTGTTATTATTATTATTATGGTTGTTATTATTCCAACCGCTGCATGGATATTGTCAGTGGCAATAAAAACTGTGTGAATAAAGTTTTATATGAAATAGATATTCAGTAGTTTGAATCTGAAGGCTGTCACATAAAGACGTTTTTCATTTCATGGACAAAAATCCCCATTGACATAAATGATCAGTACAGCTTCACAGAGCAGAGACACTGCGGCGCTACAACTCAAGCTCCACACTGAGGCCCGGTTGGCCTAACCCTGGACTTTCATCGAGCATGTAGAGCTTGGAACAGATCAGAAAATGTTTGCTGATTCATGTAAATCCTCAGAAGTGATGTGTGGGGTTTTGAGTTATACATTTGTGTTGTTTTTGGCGCCCCCTATGGATCATCATGCAAATGCTCAGTATGCCTATACTCCATGACAGACTGAACACATCCACCAGCATGCGTGTGTTTTGATTAGTTATGAATATCTCTTTTTCAAAGACGTTTTGATGAATGGGGGCCATATTTTTGTCGGATACAGATGATTTCTTGAAGAAGTTAACCTATGCCCCAGTGCTGTACATCGGATATATTGTTGACCGAGCTACCTTCTTGGAGGAGTTTGTAAAAGGTTGCTAAATCCTTGCAATCTTAAGAGTAATGTGTACAAGTTATATGCAAGAGGTTTTGAGTAGTTAATTAGCCTCCATCGAAGTACAGAAAACCTTTAGGCTCTACATACCTGATAACCCTGCAATCTAGCTGCGTAGTGAACCGCTCAGGATGGGTCAGTAGTTGTTTCCAGGCGGGAGCAAATAATTCGATTCACCATCATGACTTTAACTGGACAGGACGCAGCCTCAGAGGACTTTGTGACAACTCGCAGGTGAGCTTATGAAGAGGTCTCACTCTGTCTCCTGATCCTTTATGTGAAGACGTCTCACTCTGCCTCCTGATCCTTTATGTGAAGAGGTCTCACTCTGTCTCCTGATCCTTTATGTGAAGACGTCTCACTCTGTCTCCTGATCCTTTATGTGAAGAGGTCTCACTCTGTCTCCTGATCCTTTATGTGAAGACGTCTCACTCTGCCTCCTGATCCTTTATGTGAAGAGGTCTCACTCTGTCTCCTGATCCTTTATGTGAAGAGGTCTCACTCTGTCTCCTGATCCTTTATGTGAAGAGGTCTCACTCTGTCTCCTGATCCTTTATGTGAAGACGTCTCACTCTGTCTCCTGATCCTTTATGTGAAGAGGTCTCACTCTGTCTCCTGATCCTTTATGTGAAGAGGTCTCACTCTGTCTCCTGATCCTTTATGTGAAGAGGTCTCACTCTGTCTCCTGATCCTTTATGTGAAGAGGTCTCACTCTGTCTCCTGATCCTTTATGTGAAGAGGTCTCACTCTGTCTCCTGATCCTTTATGTGAAGAGGTCTCACTCTGTCTCCTGATCCTTTATGTGAAGAGGTCTCACTCTGCCTCCTGATCCTTTATGTGAAGAGGTCTCACTCTGCCTTATTTGAAATGTCCTGTTTTTACTTATGGTCCCCTCCATGTTTTTATTTTCTTACAGAACATAAAAACATCTGGTTACTTGTCAATTCTGATTGGTAAATTCAGTAGTGATAATGCACATTAGTTTTAAGCCTGTAATAGAATCAGGCAGAACTCACTGTTGTGGTTTAGATGTTCTGTATTTATTATTCAAAACATTCTCATATTCTAAAAGACACACAAGTCCACTACATGAGAGTACTTTATTGGACTGATTAAAGAAAAAGACTGTTAGTGAGATTTTATTATGATAGAACTTTATCAAGAGATTTCTACAGATCACATTTAAACAAACTCAGATTAATTTATACTACAGGGTTAGGACCGCACAGAGGACCAGAGACCAGGACACAAATCAGGGCCTGAACCAGTACAGGGAACTGAACCAGGAACTAAGCCTGGACCATCTGGGTCGGGTGCTGGTTCCTATGCAGAGCTCAGTCTTTATTTAAATTTCCACACCAGGTCCAGGCTCCTGATGATCAGATTTCAGGTCTGCTCTTTCTCTGATCCGTCTCTAAAACGTCCTGCTGCTGTTAGTCGTCTTTTTGTCTATAAACATTATTCCCAATTTAGGCTGCGTTCCTATATACTACCGTAATGTATATCCTCCCTGTGTGTATGTGTGTAAACACTCAAGAGTGGGGAAAGACATTTCCCTGTAAGAGATTAATAGAGTGTTTCTTCTTCTTTTTCTTCCTCTTAATGCTAGAGAGATTGAGTATGACCCAAAACACAACAAGCCTTCTGCCCACAATCCTTTGCAGTTCGCCCTATTCTCTGCATACAACAGTCTATAAGCTACGGGAGATACTGAAGTAAGCGTTAATGATCCTGACTCACCACATGAACCTTCCTCAAGTCAGGCCATGTTGGTGCAGCAGGCATCCAGCATGGGGAGCTGCTGCTACACCGAGGGAGGCAACCCGCCGTACAAGAAGAAGAAGAAGGGGCGTAACCAGTACACCTGCACCGAGTGAAATCCCTCATCAGTCCTTTGATCCTTGTCCCGTTGCCTGGAGCTCAATGTCCTGGTTTTCCGCTAAAGACAAATCATGTTCACATTAATCTCCTTAAATTAAATCCTGCTTTTTGTTTACCACCGTAGAGCCAAAATAAAGTCTTCCTTTTTGTAGCCATCAGGTCTACAGGTTTAATGACTATAGAGCCATCAGGTCTACAGGTTTAATGACTATAGAGCCATCAGGTCTACAGGTTAATGACTATAGAGCCATCAGGTCTACAGGTTAATGACTATAGAGCCATCAGGTCTACAGGTTAATGACTATAGAGCCATCAGGTCTACAGGTTTAATGACTATAGAGCCATCAGGTCTACAGGTTAATGACTAAAGAGCCATCAGGTCTACAGGTTTAATGACTATAGAGCCATCAGGTCTACAGGTTTAATGACTATAGAGCCATCAGGTCTACAGGTTTAATGACTATAGAGCCATCAGGTCTACAGGTTAATGACTATAGAGCCATCAGGTCTACAGGTTTAATGACTAAAGAGCCATCAGGTCTACAGGTTAATGACTATAGAGCCATCAGGTCTACAGGTTAATGACTATAGAGCCATCAGGTCTACAGGTTAATGACTATAGAGCCATCAGGTCTACAGGTTTAATGACTATAGAGCCATCAGGTCTACAGGTTAATGACTATAGAGCCATCAGGTCTACAGGTTTAATGACTATAGAGCCATCAGGTCTACAGGTTTAATGACTATAGAGCCATCAGGTCTACAGGTTTAATGACTATAGAGCCATCAGGTCTACAGGTTTAATGACTATAGAGCCATCAGGTCTACAGGTTTAATGACTATAGAGCCATCAGGTCTACAGGTTAATGACTATAGAGCCATCAGGTCTACAGGTTTAATGACTATAGAGCCATCAGGTCTACAGGTTTAATGACTATAGAGCCATCAGGTCTACAGGTTAATGACTATAGAGCCATCAGGTCTACAGGTTTAATGACTATAGAGCCATCAGGTCTACAGGTTTAATGACTATAGAGCCATCAGGTCTACAGGTTTAATGACTATAGAGCCATCAGGTCTACAGGTTTAATGACTATAGAGCCATCAGGTCTACAGGTTAATGACTAAAGAGCCATCAGGTCTACAGGTTTTAATGACTATAGAGCCATCAGGTCTACAGGTTAATGACTATAGAGCCATCAGGTCTACAGGTTAATGACTATAGAGCCATCAGGTCTACAGGTTAATGACTATAGAGCCATCAGGTCTACAGGTTTTAATGACTATAGAGCCATCAGGTCTACAGGTTTTAATGACTATAGAGCCATCAGGTTAATGACTATAGAGCCATCAGGTCTACAGGTTTTAATGACTATAGAGCCATCAGGTCTACAGGTTTTAATGACTATAGAGCCATCAGGTCTACAGGTTTTAATGACTATAGAGCCATCAGGTCTACAGGTTTTAATGACTATAGAGCCATCAGGTCTACAGGTTTGTAGTCTATGCAGAGTGGAACCCAGTGTAGGGCTTTGTGTTCCTAAACACACTCAGCGTCTGTGATGTGTCCTGTTAGATGAAGTGTAATCACAGCGTGGTTGTTCATAGACTGTCTGTTGGTGCCAGTGACATCACAGAGCCTACCTGCTCTGATATATTTCACATGTCCCATGGATCTCTGTTTTGCTACCACAGGAACTACAGTAAACACTGCTTCATAGAGAGCGGTACCTCGACCTACCTAGGTTTTTAAAAGTTTGTTGATTTGGACAGTCCAACCGGCTGCTTTCATTCAGCTGCAGCACAAGTAGGTCAACAGCAAAACAAAGATACACACAGTTACATGCAGCTTCCCCTGGTGGCCGTCAGAGGAAGCTGAGGAAACAATAAATATAAACGAAAGTCAAAGTTTCTGTTGAAACTCACAGCTGAGCATGACGGACAAGACTGTAACAAGCATGTGTTTAAATAAAGCTTCAAGTTGGAATACATTCTAAATGTTGAATGAAGTTAATGAAAGTTAAAATAAAGTTTCATTTACTCCACCTCAACAACTCTTCTCTTTCGCCCATCTTCAAACCTCAGTTTCTCTTCCTCTCCTCTGTCGATCCTCCAGCGACTGAAACCTCTCGCTGATGCAGATTGCATACACACAAACACACACACACCCTGACACAATGAAAGAGAAAGACAGGACAAACCCCCCCTCTGGGCTTACATCATGGTTGCCACAGAAACCCACACGTGCACACACACACACGAACACACACACACACACACACACACACACACACACACACACACACACACACACACACACACACACACACACACACACACACACACACACACACACACACACACACACACACACACAGTTCAGGTTTGAGTTCATTTGTCTGCAGTTCTCAGCTCTGCCACCAGGAGTCACTATGATGATGTCACTGTTATCCAATCAGATCTCTTTTGTCACAGGGTGTAGTTAGCCTCGTTAGTATATTACAAGTGGAACAGAAGAAGAAGAAGAAGAAGAAGAAGAAGAAGAAGAAGAAGAAGAAGAAGAAGAAGAAGAAGAAGAAGGAGAAGGAGAAGAAGAAGAAGAAGAAGAAGAAGAAGAAGAAGAAGAAGAAGAAGAAGAAGAAGAAGAAGAAGAAGAAGAAGAAGAAGGAGAAGGAGAAGAAGAAGAAGAAGAAGAAGAAGAAGAAGAAGAAGGAGAAGGAGAAGGAGAAGAAGATGAGCAGCAGACAGGTGACGGAGTACTTGTCTCACTATCACCTCTCTCATCTGCTGGAGGTGAGAGCGTTTTATCTTTATTAGCTTTATCGCTGCTGAAGAGTAATCTGATTACTTCCAAACTGACAGATTACAGATGTCAGTTCTAATCTTATCAGAATCAGATATTTGCTAAACTGAGGCGCAGTGAGGAGAACTTCACAATAAGGAGGGTTTCCCACACTGACTGTGTTAACGTGTTAACGTCAGGCGGAGGCTGCGTTTCCATGGTAACAGCTCTTAACAAGATGCTAGTGGACAGCGTGAGCAGCTGTTGCTCTAAATATGGCCGACTCAGGTTGCGTGTTGACATGACCTGGGGGAGCAGAGAAACAAAGACACAGTTTAAATAAAATTCTGTTTTGGTGTGTTTCAGAGTCTGCTGACGGGTCTGCTGTACAACCGACCCGAGGACCCCGTCAGCTTCCTGCAATGCTGCCTTACCAAGACCACTCAGCTGGGGGGTGTCAGGGCCGTCACCTGGGATACCTTCATCCACCTTGAGTGCCACCAGCTGGGCCCCGGACCCCCAGAAACCACATCAACACCCACAAAAACAGCACTTATATCCCGTCGAACCACCAGAACCCCACCTGCACGTCCAATAAACCCACCCATACCCCAAACAACACCTGTGCCCCAGGTAAAACCACCCATACCCCAAACAACACCTGTGCCCCAGGTAAAACCACCCATACCCCAAACAACACCTGTGCCCCAGGTAAAACCACCCATACCCCAAACAACACCTGTGCCCCAGGTAAAACCACCCATACCCCAAAGGTGCCATCCTTCACCTCAGTTAATATCTCCGTCGTCCACAGGAGTTCCACCAACAAAAGGTCCCCACCCCCCCTCCATGAACCTCAGAGCCTCTGTCCCAACTGTACTGACCCCCCAGGTGTTTTCCGGCAGCAGCAAAAGCCCACCAGGACCACAAACAGCTCCTGAAGCCTGGTTCCTCCCAGGCTCTCCTCTGGTCCGTTCTCGGCTCTCCATAGACTCGGACTCTGACATGACAGAGAGTGTTGGACTCCTGCAGGAAGTGAGCATGCCGCCCCTCATCATCTTCATCATCGGTAAGAGAAGCTGGGAGGCAACAGGTGAGCTTCAGGTAGTTAGCATCACATCGTTCAGGAGCAACAAACAGAACCTGAGAGCAAACGCTCTGAAGGGTCCACCCTGGTGTTATACATGAAGATTAACCAAGAGTTAGGGTTGTTAAAGTTTATCACTCTCGACTCCCCTGGGAGAGCACAGGCCCAGACCTTCTTCTGTCTCCTTATTCCCTCCTGCAGGGCATCAGTTGATGCAGGATGTTTTGCTGGCTCTAAGGATATCTGGTAGTCCAACTTATCGGATACTTGTGTCCCCTTTGGCATGCACTCTTAGCTGGGGAAAGGAGTTATGGTGGTGTGCTCGTTATATCTGATAAAGACTTGCGACTTGGCTGTGACTTCTAATAAAACTTCAGTGTCTGACATCAGTCTGAGGTCTCTGTGGTCCCCTTGTGTTCCTCTACAATGATTATATGATTACAGGATAAACCCCTGACCTCAGGTTCATCTTCTTTGGGTGGTCTTCTTCTTTCTCATTTCTGGGTGATTAATGTGTTATCGGACCGTAGAATGTGAAGGGGGGGGGTGATGTTTCGTGACGATGTCATACTGTATGATCTTCTCTTGCCACTAGGCGGTCCAGGAAGTGGGAAGGGAAGTCAGGCGTCGAGGCTTGCTAAGTGCTTCAGATTCAGACTCTTCTCATTGGACGAGCTGCTGAGGAGGCAGCTGCTGAGTCACGCGTCCCCCGGCAGGAAGTGGGAGGTGATATCGGAGATGATGGGCCACGGAGAGCTGGGCCTGCAGGTCAGCTGACTGAAACCCATACCACCTCAGCAAACCCTCCCCTTCTGATCAAAACCCAAACCACTTCAACAACCCCCCCCCCCCCCCGTTACCTGAGTCTGAGCAGCACCATTCATCTTTCTTATTTGCTGAATGTCTCAGCATTTGGTGTGAACACGAAGACTCCCTCTGTGTCCGCAGGAGGAAACCATCTCAGAGCTGAAGCGCCAGATGATTGGTCAGCCCGACTTCAGAGGGTTCATCGTGGACGGATTCCCCAGAGACGTCCACCAGGCCCTCAGCTTCCAGGAGAAGGTACCACCCAATCAGAGAGCTTGCAGCAGGTTGTCCCGTTTTTGGTCCTGTTGCAGGTTGTCCCGTTTTTGGTCCTGTTGCAGGTTGTCCCGTTTTTGGTCCTGTTGCAGGTTGTCCAGTTCTTGGTCCTGTTGCAGGTTGTCCCTTTTGGTCCTGATGCAGGTTGTCCAGTTCTTGGTCCTGTTGCAGGTTGTCCAGTTCTTGGTCCTGGTGCAGGTTGTCCAGTTCTTGGTCCTGGTGCAGGTTGTCCAGTTTTTGGTCCTGTTGCAGGTTGTCCCGTTCTTGGTCCTGGTGCAGTCAGGTAAACATGAATAGTTTGATTTCTGGAGTTCTGAGTCACAGAGCAGATTCTGTTTCAGATTGGCTCTCCTGACCTGGTGCTGCTGCTGCTCTGCTCCAATCAGACGCTGCGCTGCCGTCTGCAGCAACGAGCCACGCAGCTCGGCCTTCTGGGAGATAACAGCACCGCCCTGAGGAGGCGCCTGGACTCCTTCCACAGAGACATCACCTCCGTCAGCAGATACTACAACCAGCTGCATCTGCTGACACAGGTACACCTGCTACACCTGCTTATAGCGATACATCTGCTACACCTGCTGATACAGGTACACCTGCTACACCTGCTTATAGCGATACACCTGCTACACCTGCTGATACAGGTACACCTGCTACACCTGCTGATACAGGTACACCTGCTACACCTGCTTATAGCGATACATCTGCTACACCTGCTGATACAGGTACACCTGCTACACCTGCTGATACAGGTACACCTGCTACACCTGCTGATACAGGTACACCTGCTACACCTGCTGATACAGGTACACCTGCTGCACCTGCTGATACAGGTACACCTGCTACACCTGCTGATACAGGTACACCTGCTACACCTGCTGATACAGGTACACCTGCTGCACCTGCTGATACAGGTACACCTGCTTCACCTGCTAACGCTGCTACAGCTGCTACACCTGCTACACCTGCTGACACAGGTACACCTGCTACACCTGCTGACACAGGTACACTTGCTACACCTGCTGATACAGGTACACTTGCTACACCTGCTGATACAGCTACACTTGCTACACCTGCTGATACAGGTACACCTGCTGATACAGGTACACTTGCTACACCTGCTGATACAGCTACACCTGCTGATACATGTACACTTGCTACACCTGCTGATACAGCAACACTTGCTACACCTGCTGATACAGGTACACCTGCTACACCTGCTTATAACGATACACCTGCTACACCTGCTTACACAGGTACACCTGCTACACCTGCTTATAGCGATACACCTGCTACACCTGCTGACACAGGTACACCTGCTACACCTGCTTATAGCGATACACCTGCTACACCTGCTACACCTGATACACCTGCTGATACAGGTACACCTGCTACACCTGCTTATAGCGATACACCTGCTACAACTGCTGACACAGGTACACTTGCTACACCTGCTGATAAGCACCGCAACCCCTTTTTGCGAACACCCGAAAAACCTCAATGAACACCCCTTTTATACGCCCCTGCAAAACCTCTTATCGATTAAACCCCTACACCCGCTGACACAGGGAACCCCCTAAAAAACCGCTTAAGCGAAACCCTGCTACACGCTGACACAGGACACCCGTACACGCTTATAGCGATACACCCACACCTAAAACCGTGAACAGGTAACCCTACACCCTCTTATAGCGATACCTCTACAATGTGACACAGGTAATTGAACCGCTTTAAAATAAAAACCTTTCACCGCTTTAGGTCACCTTTCTAAAACCTGTCCCTGAAACACCTGTCGGTAAAAATGAAAAACCGCAGCGATACACCCCTTACAACGCTGCAAGGTCCCCTTTTTTACACTTTGAACCAACTTGATAAGTACATGCTGATACAGGGACCCCTACAACTGTTTTTGGGGGGTGTGGTGTGGTGGGTGGTGTGTTTTGGTGTGTGTTGTGTGTGGGTTTTGTGTTGGGGGTGGTTTGGGGGGGTGGGAGGCAGGAAGAGGGTGTTTTCTGCGGGGGCACGGTCAAAAATAAGCTCCTGAGGACCTCAGGTTTTTTCATGATTTTTTAGAAAATCGTACAGACGGTAAAACTTCATACGCTGTATATTACCTTATAATACTTTAATAAACATTAATACTTTAAAAATACAAATACTTTTATACATTAAAACTTTAATATTCTTAATACTTTAATAAACATAATACTTTTAATTAAAAAAAAAAACTTTAAAAACTTTTTTAAATTTAAATACTAATACTTAATTATACATTAATACATAATTAGACATTAATACTTAATTTAGACATTAATACTTAATTATTCATTAATACTTAATTTACATTAATACTTTAATATACACTAATACTTAATTATACATTAATACTTAAATTATACATTAATACTTTAATATACATTAATACTTTAATATACATTAATACTTAATTATACATTAATACTTTAATATACATTAATACTTAATTATACATTAATACTTAATATACATTAATACTTAATTATACATTAATACTTAATTATACATTAATACTTTAATAAACATTAATACTTTAATATACATTAATACTTTAATATACATTAATACTTTAATATACATTAATACTTAATTATACATTAATACTTTAATATACATTAATACTTTAATATACATTAATACATTAATTAACATTAATACTTTATTTACATTAATACTTTATTATATCTTTAATATACATTAATACTTTAATATACATTAATACTTTAATATACATTAATACTTAATTATACATTAATACTTTATTTACATTAATACTTTAATATACATTAATACTTAATTATACATTAATACTTTAATATACATTAATACTTAATATACATTAATACTTTATTATACATTAATACTTAATTATACATTAATACTTTATTATACATTAATACTTTAATATACATTAATACTTTATTATACATTAATACTTTAATATACATTAATACTTTATTATACATTAATACTTTAATATACATTAATACTTTAATATACATTAATACTTTAATATACATTAATACTTTAATATACATTAATACTTAATTATACATTAATACTTAATATACATTAATACTTTATTATACATTAATACTTTAATATACATAATACTTAATTATACATTAATACTTTAATATACATTAATACTTATTATACATTAATACTTTAATATACATTAATACTTATTATACATTAATACTTTATTATACATTAATACTTTAATATACATTAATACTTTAATATACATTAATACTTAATTATACATTAATACTTTATTATACATTAATACTTTAATATACATTAATACTTTAATATACATTAATACTTTAATATACATTAATACTTTAATATACATTAATACTTTATTATACATTAATACTTAATTATACATTAATACTTTAATATACATTAATACTTAATTATACATTAATACTTTAATATACATTAATACTTTATATACATTAATACTTTAATATACATTAATACTTAATTATACATTAATACTTTAATATACATTAATACTTAATATACATTAATACTTTAATATACATTAATACTTTATTATACATTAATACTTTAATATACATTAATACTTTAATATACATTAATACTTTATTATACATTAATACTTTAATATACATTAATACTTAATTATACATTAATACTTTAATATACATTAATACTTTATTATACATTAATACTTTAATATACATTAATACTTTAATATACATTAATACTTTAATATACATTAATACTTAATTATACATTAATACTTTAATATACATTAATACTTTATTATACATTAATACTTTAATATACATTAATACTTCCTGGAACAAACTTCTGCTGTTTTTCAGATCCAACTGATTTCCCCAGCATGCATCAGTGCGGCCCGCCCACACATCAGGTCCCTGGAGCAATGACCCCTTCTGCATGCTGATTGGATAATAGTCTGATGACCTGGTCACCACCATGGTAACCATGTGATGGAAGCGGCGTCTTCTTTAGAGTCAGAATGAGTGAACCGTGAGGATGTTGAACGTTGTTAGACTTCCTGATAAACATCATCATCATGATATATCAGCTGTGTAGTAATACTGTAGTAACAGTGTAGTAATACTGTAGTAACAGTGTAGTTATACTGTAGTAATACTGTAGTTATACTGTAGTAACAGTGTAGTAATACTGTAGTAACAGTGTAGTAATACTGTAGTAACATTGTAGTAACAGTGTAGTAATACTGTAGTAACATTGTAGTAACAGTGTAGTAATACTGTAGTAACAGTGTAGTGATACTGTAGTAACAGTGTAGTAATACTGTAGTAACAGTGTAGTAACAGTGTGTGATACTGTAGTAACAGTTGTAGTAATACTGTAGTAACATTGTAGTAACAGTGTAGTAATACTGTAGTTACAGTGTAGTAACAGTGTAGTAATACTGTAGTAACAGTGTAGTTATACTGTAGTAATACTGTAGTTATACTGTAGTAACAGTGTAGTATACTGTAGTAACAGTGTAGTTACAGTGTAGTGAATACTGTAGTAACAGTGTAGTAATACTGTAGTAACAGTGTAGTTATACTGTAGTAATACTGTAGTTATACTGTAGTAACAGTGTAGTTATACTGTAGTAACAGTGTAGTTATACTGTAGTATACTGTAGTAAACAGTGTAGTTATACTGTAGTTATACTGTAGTAATACTGTACTAACAGTGTAGTTATACTGTAGTAATACTGTAGTAACAGTGTAGTATACTGTAGTTATACTGTAGTAATACTGTACTAACAGTGTAGTTATACTGTAGTAATACTGTACTAACAGTGTAGTTATACTGTACTAACAGTGTAGTTATACTGTAGTAATACTGTAGTAACAGTGTAGTTATACTGTAGTAACAGTGTAGTTATACTGTAGTAATACTGTAGTAACAGTGTAGTTATACTGTAGTTATACTGTAAGTAATACTGTACTAACAGTGTAGTTATACTGTAGTAATACTGTAGTAACAGTGTAGTTTTACTGTAGTAACAGTGTAGTTATACTGTAGTAATACTGTAGTAACAGTGTAGTTATACTGTAGTTATACTGTAGTAATACTGTACTAACAGTGTAGTTATACTGTAGTAATACTGTAGTAACAGTGTAGTTACACTGTAGTAACAGTGTAGTTATACTGTAGTAATACTGTAGTAACAGTGTAGTTATACTGTAGTTATACTGTAGTAATACTGTACTAACAGTGTAGTTATACTGTAGTAATACTGTAGTAACAGTGTAGTTATACTGTAGTAACAGTGTAGTTATACTGTAGTAATACTGTAGTAACAGTGTAGTTACACTGTAGTAATAACGTGTTGTTAGTTCACTTTTCTGAAAGTACACTCCTGTAAATACGTCATGTTTTCTGTTTCGGTCTGACTTTATGTTTTTATTAATAACACGAGACGAGTTCATAAGAAACAGAGCTCTCTCTGAAACATTAAATATACTGCATCTGCAATTATCATATCTCAGT
>NC_086361.1:0-17195 GCF_036324505.1 Eleginops maclovinus
TTTTCCAAAGGTCTCTTGCTCTTTTTCCCCATAAACCAGGGGCAAGGTTCTCGTCTCTCAGCATCTTGCAGGATCAATTCTGGAAAAACATTTAAAAAACACAAAACAAAAGACCCCTTTTCCCATTGGGTTGGTATACGTGTTAGAAAAAAAATGCAATATTGATGTGGTTCAAATAAGATCAACTATGGGGAAAAAGTTGCTTTGAAGTAAATAATATTTACCTTTTAAACTGTTGGCCACCCTGCCTTGATGTCACGATTGACCAGTACAGGTGCTCCCCCACAGCAGAGAAAAGGCTGGATCCAAGGCAGCTGTTTTGAGGTAGACTGGGTCGAAAAGGGGCAGTATCCCATCTTGAATCCCGGCCATTTTTTCAGTTAATGAAGATCCCCAAGAAATGTTTGTTTGGATGCCTGGAGACTTCCGACCAAAGCCGCTCGGAAACGAACTTGAGGCTTCACTTCTCAGGTGATGATTGAAGAAAAACACAGATGGAACAACTGAAAACTGATTGTGACGACCTTTTCTTCCCTGTGTCAAATATTGCTTCTCCAAACGGCTTCAAGAGTCCAACAATCCTTTAAAACAATTCCCCCCTTTGTGGGTGAATGACAACTCCTTTGCCACCTTTTCTAAATGGCCAGAGCTTTAGATGTTCACACTGGAAACTCCTTTACTTGCCCAGTGTTTGAGTTCCATCTTTGTTGATGCAGCAGGGAGCCTTTCTGTTCCCCCCAAAATTTACTATCAAAACACATATTTTAATGTTTTGCTTGTTTTTGGGAGCAATTTAGCAAAATTTTGTAACTTGGAAAAAAAGGACATGCCACCTTTTTTTTCTTTCAAACCCCTTTTTCCCACCACCAGCTAAGAGTATACGCAAAAACTGCAGGGGCTGTTTCTTTGCCTAGCAGCATCTACTGTTTGCTGTTTTCAGGGTTGAGTCACACAGAGATCAGGGTCTCAAGATGATCTCCGTCTCAAAACCTCTTGTTCACTGGGGAAAATGGTGAATGCTTTTTCGCATGTTAGCAGCATTGTCACTAATAATGTAGTCCGATTTTTATCTTTGAGTTTATTTTTCCCAAAAATTTACTCAAATTGGTCCAGATTCGTTCGTTTTGTTGAGCCTTGAAGCGATTGAGGCCAAGAGATGTGTATTAGCTGTATCCTCTCTTTAAAACTTCTCAAGGAATCCCCTCATCTTTGGGCAACCAAATTCCACAGTGACTGTGTGCTCAGTGTTGCTCGTTGGGCTTTTTAATCTTGAAGTCTTCCCAGCGAGGCTCTCTGTTTTGATGTCAAATTCTGGACACACGGGGGTGTATTGTGTCAAATTACTGTCAAAAGTGCGAAAACCGTGGTTCCACTAACAGGGGGAAGGGTTGCAATCAATAACAGGCGCGATGGTTTTCTGATACCTTCTGCTGTGGGTGACTCATGCTGTTAAGCGCTAAAAAAAACGCCCCGTAAAATTTTGAGATTGAGGCTCTTTTGGTTTTTAAAAATGATGCTTTCCATCTTAAATTTTTCCCAAAACTGTAATAGGTAAACATATAAAAAAAAGATTCAAAAGCTCTTATAGCCACACACAAATTACATTTTAAAAACATTTTTCCCCATATACAATGCTAACCACGTGTAATATTTATTTTTTGTATTATTATGAATTGTTTTATCCGTAAGATTGTGTTGTTTTAACAAATTTCATGGGGTAAAATACATTTCCCTGTACACTTACTATATTAATTTATATTTTCCTGCTTTACCTTGCCATCAAGGAGCCCTTTCCGACAGGAAACTGAAGTATGATTGTTAATTCACTCTCCTCCAGCAACTTGCCTGAATTCCATTGGCAAATACAGCAAATTTACCTGCATCACACAAAAATTGCTGTCTACCACTGCTCAATGATTTAAGTTTATTGTGCTATTCTATGTCCTCGTTGATATTCAGCTTTGTTGGATTACCTAAATATACATAAACGACCTCAATGAGACAGAAGGGCAGCAGTAGACTAGCAACTCTTTGGTGCTGCAAAGTAAATAGCATTTTTGTCAATGGAATCTGGTTGCTGGAGAGAGTGAGATATACTTAGTTTTCCCTATCGGAAAAAAATTGTCTGGCGCAAGCCAAAATTTGGTACAACATATTTATATATATAAAGTACATTAAACCTGGCACCTTGATTTTTGATTAGGGCTTGCTTTAGTTTTGCTGCTGGCAGTAGTGTACTGTGTATGATCCACTGACTACTGTTAAGTACATACAAATCTCGCTTCAAAAAATGTTAACTATCCTTTTAACAATAATTTGTATTGATAAGTTCACTATTTTGCACTTTGAGCCCCATTTCTGGTTTGTGTGGGATGAATAGTGTGTTTTTGACACCGACATTTTAACAACGATTGGTCATTTGGTCATGTAAGGGCATTCATAAAGTGGTCCCTTAAATCAACCTTAAAACTTCGTTTTTAAAGATGTGCAACTCACCGAGTGGTCACTGGTTTAGTGTGATGCTTCCAAAAAGACCGAGTGTCTTAGCGAAAATACATTTCTGTTGTGTTTAATTTGCCATTTTGTATTCCAAATATCAAGCGGAAGTTAATAGCCTAATCAGTGAGGTATCTGAAAAAGTAGCTAGTACCACAAGTAGCAAAATAACACGGATGAAACCAAATATTTCACCAGATATATATTTTTTTAAAACAACTACAAACACCACTTTACCACCGGTAAGTTCGGCTCATCCTTTAAACACTAAAGTTTAGGGTTGTTTTAAAGGACAATGTTATGAATGCCTGTTAGTCAACCATTCTGAGCAGGGGGTGATTCCAAATAGCCAAAAGGCACCGGAGACTGGACTAATTAACAACATTTCTATTCATCCAAGACGACCAGAAAGGGGTGCTCAAAGCGCCAAATTAGTGAACTTGTCATTAATGAACCCACAGGAGATACCGTTTAGCGTGTTTTCGTAAGCCAAGTTGGACGTTTACAAACACATTGATATGTAGCTAGCTAGCAATTAGCCGACAAGCAGTGTGGCATCGTTCAAAACTTACGTTCTTTGTCCACTTCAAATGTCGAACGAAGTTGGAAGTTGTCGCGTCCTCCATCTGTTATCTACGTCCCGCATGTTTTACAGACTGCAGTTCCTTTTTTTGTTGACCACCTCAACGTTTTTAAACCAAACGTTGAAACTACCCAGGTATAAACTTTTTTTGCCTACTTGCGCCTTATAGATTGTTCCAAGCAACATTGGTTTTCCAGTACTTTTATTGGTGGATCTATCCGATCAAAACAACGTGGATCTAATTTGATTGGATTGTCGTCCACAAACGCTACACACAACAAGATGCACACAGGTGCAAAGACATATAGCGCTGTCCATGTCCAACATATCGGGGGGGGGGGGTGGGGGGGGGGGGAAAGTAGCAATCTTTTCGAGTCAAAAGGAGCAAGGTCCGAGTCCAAATGCCGAAGTCCACGATGTTAAAGTCCAAGTCAAAGTCAAAGTCTTTTTAGATTTTGTCAAGTCAAGTCTAAAGTCATCAAATTCATGACTCGAGTACTGACTCGAGTCCAAGTTCTGTGACTCGAGCCCACAATCTGACAGTTTGCTTGCGGCTCAACTTCCACAAACAGCTCCACAATTCAGTGAAATCGACAACACATCCAATTTTGGGGTTTTTTGTTCCAGGGGAATAGTGGTAAAAATAAATGCAAGCCACTTGTTCCTTCACATCTTCTTCCTTATGTATGGAAACAAGAAAGTTTTGGTTCGGAGCGGAAAGTGGCAGCTTCTCCCTCGCCAAGGAATCCTCTGCTCCGGATGGCATTACCTGAGCGGCTCGCCACTGCTGTTGGCTTATTCAGTTCCGTAGTCACGGTGAGGACAGTTGTGATACAGAACTTAACCAGGAAGTAAAGAAACTAAAACCAATCGATGCGTCTCAGGCACGGGGTGGGATATGGCAGAGAACACACTGGCCTGAACTTTTTGATTTTAGCTTTTGCAGACCTATTACATGCACACAAAACATAAATAAACAGAAAGGGAAACCCAAAAAGCATAATAATGGGACTTTTTAAAACGATGTAGCATATGTGATAACCTTTCAGCCATTGTAACGAGTTTAAAGACTTCAAGTGGATTACAAATATAAAGAGTTTATCTATAGATGAGCAGAAAAGGGAACAGGGCATTTTGTTAAAATGATTGAATCTGAGTGTGTGTTGTGGTGTGGCAGTAAGCAGCGCAACAAGGATGTGTCAATATCATCAGAGCCTTCAGCCTCTTCGCCCGCGCTCTGAGAGGCTGATGCTGATAAGTCAGACTAAGTTACAGGAAGTGGGTTTAAGTGCGATCCGCTGCCTGCTAAATTGCTTGTATTGAATATTCTGAATGCCTTGGAATGTATTTGCATTAGCATGAGGCCTCAATGAAAGATACAATCTTTTCGCGAGAAAACTTTGTTGAATGATAGCTTTAAATCTCACTTCCATCCTGCCAATAAAAAGACTCCACTTCTGTCCTGTCCTCCCTGGCAAGCAGCACAACATCCAGCTTCATGCGTTCTCTTCACACCTCCTGTCCCACCAGCCTGTAGAGGCACTTCCTCATATCAATCTCATGTTTAATATAATGGAATATAAACACAGCAAAACGGGAACACATTGCTCAGTTTAACACCAAATATGAATATTCATTTGGAAAATCTATAGGAATCATATCGCATGATCCGGTGATCTTGGTCGAATTTTATATTTTCCATGCTACAAAAATCTCAAACTGGTAGAACGAGGAAAACAGGAGTGGTGCCTCGATATGTATCATACACACATGTTATGCCTAATTGAGCTCCTTAAATCCAAATGCTGATTAGAACATGTTGCCTTGGAACAGGACACTCGATGGATTTAAAATGAATACAATTTTTTTTTCTCATTATATGCTTTTTTATACAGCAAGACACACATTCACAGCTTTATCTTTCATATATGTGTGTGTGTGTGTGTGTGTGTGTTGTGTGTGTGTGTGTGTGTGTGTGTGTGTGTGTGTGGTGTGTGTGTGTGGGTGTTTGTGAGTCTTTTAGCATGTGTGTGTGTGAGCATGTGTGTGTTAATAAATAAAAATGGCATGCATACCCTGAACCCCAAGATGTCCACTCACAAGTAGCTTTGCAGAGGGCCAATCAGTGACAAGAAATGTATCCAATCCAGGAAGAGATGTGGTCCTGAGTGACTCTCTGACATGAATCTGAAGGCAGAGAAGAGATGAGTCAGCGGAGTTGCCAGGTGCATTTTGGGACGGGCACAATGTTCTTCAGAGAGACAAGGACCATGAGAGATCAGGCTACAGCGTATTGGGATGACAGGTTCATATCTGGAAGTGAACCCACACACACAGCTGACTGGAAGTACAGCTAGGCACACACCTTCAATGTCTCTTAAGAGAGGTGCAGTGATGACCTAATTTTGAGAGACGACCCTGACGTTAGCATCACAAGTGCTCCCCCGTCCACAACAGCATGTGGGAACTGGGAAAGATTAATCAAGTACTTTGGGGAGTGCACCAGACAACGTACTGAACTGGAGGCCAACACAGACGCCTGTTTTACAAGAAAGGGGTGAGGTCGACTCTATTTGGCTGAAGGAAGCTGAGATCCTCAACGTGTGCAGGCAAGAGGTAGAGAACTTCTACCACCTGTTGTTGCTAGTGCACTCTTCTCATGCTGCGGTCTGGCTGGAGGGCCGGTATCAGGGCATGAAACTGACCGTTTTGAAGCTTGGGAGAGGAGGTACTCTAAACAAACGTGTCAATCATGGATAAACCACACACACCCTCATCCACCTACAGCTGGAAGGACAGCGGAGCTTCCTTCCCAACAGACTGCTCCAGCTTATGCTGTCACAAGGACAGATACAGAGAACATACCTGCAGATCATCTGCGGCCCACTTGGTCAAAACCTCTCTATAACAATTCACCTCTGGCTGGCAGATAACCTCACTTTTCCACAGCTACTATTGCACTTACTTGACTTGAACGCTGTTCATTTCTCATAGATCCAATTTAATATTCCATTTCCTCCAAACACCTAATTTATATACAAAAATCCTACTTTATATTACTACTTAGATCTGTGTTTATTTTTATTTAATTTTTGGGGGGGGGGGGGGGGGGGGGGGGGGGATCATTTTGTATGTAATATTTTATATATTTGTGTTTATTTTTTATTGAGCTGCTGCAATGTAAACATTACCCAAAACTGGGATCAATAAGTATCTATCTATCCCAAATGACAATATTTCTTTATGACGTCCAACAATTGCACTGCCCCATCACCAAGAATGGTCATTTCTCATAAAAGTCCATAATTACAGATTTGTGCCACAGACTGACTCCTGACTCACTTTGGTTCAGAGTGACTCCGATGAACCTGGTGCAGCTGCAGCAGCAGTGAAGAGAACTTCAGATGCCTAAGTACTTTCTCTGATCTGAAGGTGCAGCTCAATGATTCAGTTGAATCCCAGAGACAATATCCTGCCTTGGCATTACCCAGCAGCAACTGCAGTGTGGCTCTGATATCTGAACACAAAGAATGAACAGTCGTCTAAATACCAGCCTGAACAATCCCGCCCAATGAGACCAATCTATCAGTGCCCATTAACACATTACACACACAGACTCAATCGAGTTCAGGTCTGGACTTGAGTGGGTGGCCCAATCCATGTATGAAAAATGCTGTCTCATGCTCCCTGAACCCATCTTTCACAATTTGAGCCAGATTGGATTCCTGGCACTGTCCATATTGGAACTAGGTTGGGCGATACATCGATTTATCTTATTTTATGTAACTCGAGTGTGTATTTATGTCGACTTTTTGAATGAAAACAGTTTATTCTCTTTCAACTATCCGTCCAAACGCTCTCCCTCTGGCTCCTGTATTTCCTAATAGGCTCAGACCTCCCCCTGCGCCACACGCAATTCCCATAAGAGAACACTAAACACGACAGCGAGTAGGGAAGAACACGTTCCCAAGAAAAGTCAAAGTGACAGCGTTACACGATAGACTTAGACAAACACCCCACCCCTCTTCAGGGAAGAAAAAATCTGTTGATGGAATAACCTGATCATTCAGTATATTCAGGTAGTCAGCTGACCTCATTCTTTGGCTAACTCTGGAACAGGGTAAATCTGGACTCATCAGACCACATGACCTTCTTCCATTGCTCCAGAGTCCAATCTTTATGCTCCCTAGCAAATTGAAGCCGTTTTTTCCAATTAGCCTCACTGACAAGTGGTTTTCTTACGGCTACACAGCTGCTTAGTCCCAATCCCTTGAGTTCCCTTCGCATTGTGCGTGTGGAAATGCTCTTATTTTCACTATTAAACATAGCCGTGAGTTCTACTGTTGTTTTTCTACCATTAGAATACCCCAAATGTTTAAGTGATCGCCGATCACGATCATTCAAGATTTTTTTCCGACCACATTCCTTCCTGGAAGGTGATGTTTCCCCACTGTCCTTTCAGTTTTTAATAATGCGTTGGATAGTTCTTAGCCCGATGTTAGAAGTTTCAGCACTCTCCTTAGATGTTTTCTCTGCTTGATGCATGCCTATAATTTTACCCTTCTGAAACAAATTAACATATTTTCCACAACCACAGGATATGTCTTTCCACATGACTGTTTAACAGGTTATGAGATGTTAACAAGAACATGACTTCTATGTTAGCTTTCCTATTTCAATGTATTCAAGGCGATTCAAATAAACACTTATATTAAGACGTGGTCCGGGAGTTATACTGCACAGCCTACTGCTCATATAACATGCACTCCCATGATATTTCTGACATGGAATTAACACATCCAATGCAGTGAGATGCGGAGCGAGTCTGATCATCAGTTCCACGCTGCAGCCTCTCTGGGTTAATAAGTTTCACTGTGCTGCTGCTTCCTGCCGGGAGACCGGCAGAGCCATCACCTAATGCAGATTCTCTGAAGCAGTGACATCCTCACACTCTGCACTCACTATCTTTACATCCAACAGTCGACCTATAGATACATAGCACATTTGTGACTGCCACTACACACAGGAACACACACACTGTTGAAGAGGAAGCAGCTGAATGTAAGCTTCATGTGACTGCCGTGAAAATAACGGAGCGTCTTTTGAAAACAAAGTTTGTGGACTGACTCAAGAATCGGAACTGAAGTTCTCCAGCAGGGGTTCAGCTCTACTGTCAGCTAAACCACACTGTGTGGGGGCAAACACTTTAGTATGGATGTCTCTGTGTCTCTCTTCCTCCATATTACTGGAGCACGTATGGCACCGGATGAAACTACAGATGGACAACTGGGGGACTACAGAGGGACAACTGGGGGACTACAGAGAGACAACTGGGGGACAACTGGGGGTCTTAAGTGCGACAACTGGAGGACAACTGGGGGACTACAGAGGGACTACTGGGGACTACAGGGGGACAACTATGGGACAACTGGTGGACTACACAGGGACAACTGAGGGACTAAAGGGGGACTACAGAGGGGGGGGGGACAACTGAGGGACTAAAGGGGGACTACAGAGGGGGGGGGGGGACTACAGAGGGACTCTGGGGGCCGGGTGATGCAGGCTCCACTTTTTGTTGTACCCTCTAATGCACGATCACAGAAAGCACTACTGTTTTGATACTGTTTCAGTACAAATATGCATTTGGGATGTTTCAGGTGAAGAACAAATGGATTGGTGGGATTTAGGTAGCTGTTAACGTTCACAGATGTTTTTAAGCTATAGTTGTGTTATGATGAATTCAACCTCTATTTAATGGATTTAAGGCAAACTATGACGTTTATAAGATGTGTTCAAATGTAATCTTGTAAAATGTCAATCTGGCAAGAAGATTTGATATCCTGTGTTGTTCTCAGCTTGGGTCAGTTAACTCTATCTGTGCACATTTGAAAAATACACAAACATCCACCATACAACACAAACCAAGTTCACAGGTCCATAAATGACCTTTGATATGCATATTTAATATCAAATACATCTTTAAACATCTACAGGTGCCGCCTACTAGGCACCTAAGGTTGACCCTAAACTCCAGAAGAAAGCAGTTAGGAGCAATAACCCAGACAGACACATGCTGAAACACACACACACAAACACACAGAGCTTCTATCAGCAACTGCAGAGAAATGGTAGCCTCAGTTCTTTGTTTCTAGGTGTGTTCTCCTGCTGCTGTAGGCGATCAGCAGGTTCTGAAACACTCAGACCAGCCCGTCTGGCACCAACAACCGAGCCATCTTCAAAGTCACTTCCCCTTTCTTCCCCTGTTCTGACGCTCTGTTTGAACTTCACCAGGTCCTCTTGACCATGTGCACATGCCTAAATGCATTGAGCTGCTGCCATGGGATTGGCTGATTAGATATGTTTGGGTTAACTAGCAGTGGAACAGCTGTACCTAATAAAGTGGCCAGTGAGTGTCTGGCCAAATTCTAATTCCAATTTTATTTTCAGTGCATACTGACTTTTGCTAGGTAGTTAAAAAGATTATGGTTGAGGTCACTTTTGTTGATGTGTGTATATTGAAAACAATGATGGAGATGCTACACATCTCTGAGGTACGCCTACAAACAGTTTGCTGCAGATCTATACAGAAATCACAAAAAATACCTATTTTGGAGTGAGAATGTGTCAGCACACAAGTTTGCTTCCCTGCAAGGAATTTAGTTTGGTTTCTAGTAGTGCATAAACACAAGGTAATAAACAAGGTCCTTGTAAGATAAAGGACAAAACAAATAAATAAATAAATAGTATTTAACATTAAGAGATAAAATAAAAAAAATTACATGAAATATTAACATTCAAAAAACTGAAACACTGAGTAGCTACAGTGAATATTTGACACGCAGAGCAGATATCTGTTGCTTACTGCTGCTATGCTTCTGCTCAGCACTATGGCAATGCACACTGACCTCGTGCATCTTTCCTGATGCAGCGCCACACCTGTGCTTCCCTGGGAATGCAGGAGCCTTCAGGATGACTCATAATATTATAGAATAAATCTTTACTGGGCATGTAAGAGCCAGACGTTTGCTTCAGCGCTGTCTCTCTCTCTCTCTCTCGCCTGTCAATGTGCAACTTAAATACAAGAAAAAATGATGATTATAAAGTCATGCATGCCGGCTGCTCTGTGATTCTCTAGAACAGATGGACAGACCCCCGCTGCCCCCACCCCCAACTTCTTGAAGATGCATTTAAATGATCAAGTTCCAGTTATTTATTATTTTTTTGCAAAAGACAGCATTAAGATGTTCTGTTTAACTTACTGTTAAGTGATAAACAATAAATCATGTTGTACATGGGCAAAGCTGTGTGTCTTCTGTGCGGAGACAGTGTGGCTGTAATGAAAGAGTACAACATAAAAAGACACTATGAAACGAAGCACCACGACAAATACAAGCATCTGGACACGACACAAAGGCTACAGAAGGTAGAAGAATTAAAAAGAAGTCTGGTGTCACAGCAGGCTATGTTCACTAAAGCCAAATCACAAAGCGAGGCTGCTGTTAAGGCCAGTTTTATTGTGGCAGCAGAGATTGCAAAATCATCCAGGCCCTTTACCGAGGGGGAATTTGTCAAAAACTCCATGATTAAAGTTTGCGACACCGTGTGCCCAGAAAAAAGGCAAGCATTTTTAAATGTGAGCCTGAGCCGAAACACCGTTGCTGACCGTGTTCGCCACCTTGCTGCCAATCTCCAACAACAGTTTATGGGAAAGGGAAAAGCTTTCATCGCGTACTCCCTTGCTGTGGATGAGAGCACCGACACTTCTGATAGCTACTGCCCAGCTGTTAATTTTCATCCGTGGAGTGGACTCAAGCCTGTGCGTAACAGAAGAGTTTGGATTACGCTCAATGCATGGCACAACTATGGGGAAAGATCTCTTTAAGAGGTGTCCAGATGTGTAGATAAAATGGGGCTGCCGTGGGATAAACTTGTTGGACTGACAACAGATGGAGCGCCTGCGATGTGCGGTCAAAAAAGTGGATTGGTGGGGAGGATCCGAGAAAAGATGCAGGATGAAAACGTCACAAGTGAGCTGACAGCTTATCACTGCATCATACACCAGGAATCGTTGTGTGGCAAAGCCTTGAAAATGGAACATGTAATGAGCATCAAAACACGAGCGGTTAACTTGATCAGAGCCAGAGGTTTAAATCACCGCCAGTTCAAGTCTTTTCTGGCGGAGTTAAATTCGGACTATGGTGACTTGCCCTATCACACAGAGGTGCGATGGCTAAGCCAGGGAAAGGTGCTGGAAAGATTTTTCGAGTTGCGTGAGGAGATCTGTGAGTTCATGGAAAGCAAAGGGAAAGACACATCAGAGCTCCGAAATAAAAAGTTTCTGTGTGAAGTAGCGTTTCTGTGTGACATCACGAGCCATCTGAATGCGCTAAACCTGCAGCTTCAGGGGCGGGGCCGTGTCATCACTGCAGGCCCGTTTCTAGGATTTTGGGGGCCCTAGGCAAAGAAGTTGTTGGGGGCCTTTAAAAAAAAAAATTCCGCAATTCTGTGCGTTTTAATCACAAAAGAGGTCAAACATACACTGAAAAGTAGCCTTTATTTTTTTTTTTATTTCCTACTGAAACTGCTGCTTGCGGCCCTTGGCCTCAGCAAATGCAGACACAATCCCCTCCAAGTCCAAAGACCTGCGGACGTCACTCTCAATTGACATGAGTGCCAGTCCAGAGAGCCTCTCTTGGCTCATAGTTGACCTCATGTAATTCTTTATGCGCTTCAGAGATGAAAAGCTCCTCTCTCCGGAGGCAACCGAGACAGGAAGGGTCAGAAGTAGGCGCAGTGCAATGCTTAAATTGCTGTACAGGTCCAACAGCTTCTCACTGTATATGTAGTCCAGCATTTTAAATGGGCACCTGGATACTTCATCTGGAAAGGTGTGGACAGCAGAGTTGATCTCCAATGCCAAGTCGTCTGCATCAATATCATGGAGGGTTTGTTCCACTTTCCTGCATCTCTCATGCAATTTCCCAGTCTTGATTGTGGCCCTCATGATATCAATGCTGAACAGGAAGTCGTACAGGGCATACACCCCCTCCAGTCTGGAAAATCTGTCTTTTAGGCTGGTGATGGCAGTGTCAACCAAAGGCAGGAAGAAGTCCCTTCTGAAGGCCTCTTCTGGGGTCGATTGGGTTTCATCTGTACTCTCGTAAAGGAACTGCCTTTTCTTTTTACGTTGCCTTTTCTCAGGCAATTTCCTCTCAATTTCCAGATCTTCTGCAATCTCCATTGCATCCGTTTGGCTTGATGCGAGTCCATTTTCCCTGAAATCTTCTAGGTACTCTGTCACTCCCTCGGTTTCTTTTTTCAGTGTTTGCATTGAAACATCCGGGCTCTGGAGGAGCTTGCTCATATGGTTAACCTGATACAAAACGTTGTACCAGGTTATTGTGCACAGAAGAAAGGACCATGTTTTAAGCTCACCATGTAAGCTTTTTGCTGAGGACATGGTCTCTGAGTCCCCCTTCTCTGTAGCATATGTCTCCAGTGCTGACAGTCCGTCTAGTATTTCAGGTAGATGGTACCGCACTACCTTCACACTGTCAATTCGGGCCTCCCATCTCGTCCCTGAAAGTGGCTTAAGGGTGAGCTGCTTCACATGCTGCTTCAAAATTGCCCAGCGGTGCACAGAGGAACTGAAAAGGTTGTACAGTCGTTGCAGCATACCAAAAAAAGACATGGACAACACTGAAGACTTGGCAGCATCTGACACAACCAGATTTAGTGTGTGACTGCTGCATGGGATGCATAGCGCCTTGTTGTTCAGCTCTAAAATTCTTGCCTGCACACCCTGTTTGTGGCCCATCATATTGCTGCCATTGTCGTATGACTGCCCACGGCAATCTGAAATGCTGAGGTTGTGCTTCTCCAACTGGTCAAGCAGGATTTCACTGAGCCCTTTACCAGTTGTGTCTTCAACATGTACAAATCCCAAAAAATGCTCAGCAATAGAAACAGGTGTTTCACAGTTGACAATCCTGAGAACAACAGAAAGTTGTTCCTTGTGGCTGATGTCAGGAGTGCAATCCATGATCACGGAGAAGTATTTTGCTTTGTGCACTCTTCTTGCAATCTCCTGTAGGATTTTGTCTCCGACCAGCTGAATGATTTCGTTCTGAATGACTCCACTCAGGTAATGCACCTTTGTCTCTTTGCATTGTATTCGTCTGATGTGTTCATTCATTACCGGATCAAACTGTGCTAGGAGTTCCACTTGAGCCAGAAAATTCCCATTGTGGCGATCATACACGGTACTGGTAGTTCCTCTCAAAGCCTGGTTGCGTTCTGCCAGATGGGAAACTATGGCAATCACTCTCCGAATCACGCCTTTCCAGTGTTCAACTTCAAGTTGCATCAACTCCATCTGTCTTTGATCAATCAGTGTACTGGTTTGCAGTCTCCTCTGAAGGTCGTGCCACTTTTTCACATTGTCACAGTGCACCTTTGTGCACTCGTAGCCACAGGTCGTTAAGGCATTGTCACGCTCACGCTTCCCGAAAACAGTACAAGGGAAACAGAACACTCCATCTGTGTGGATGGAATACACCAGCCACGATCGATGTATATTCTCACCATTTTTCATGGTTCTTTTGTAACTGTCCTTGGTGAATCTTCGAGGAGGATTGTCTAAGTTTTGCGGGAATTCAATGTCCATGATTTGCACAGGTCCTTTTTTGACTATTTCACAGCGCATACTGCTTGTTAGGACACTGGGCCAACATCCTGGGTCATCACTTAATGTGGTGCTTGCAATACCTACAGGTACCCCAGTTCTGGATGGTGGGGTGGTCTCTGCCATGTCAATGTCATCTTCCTCTTTGTCCTCCTCATGAAGTGGAGATGGAGTTGATGGCACTGTTGAAAACATATAGTTGCAAATTAATTTATAGCACAATTGCCATGTGGTAAGTACAGCAACTAGGGAATGGTGATCTACTTGTATAATGCTTTAAAAAGAAAGGGTCATTTTAATACACTTTCATAGCACATGGGTGTTAGGTGATAAGTTGAAATTGTGCGGCTTAATGCACCTTCTGTTGAACCACTGCTGGGAAGTGGTGTGGATGCTTCCACTTGCTCCTCCTCAAGTCGTGATGGAGTTGATGGCACTGCTGAAAAATATGTAATTACAAATTAATTCATGGCACAGTTTCATGTGTGAAGTACGACAACTAAATGCTTAAGGTATGGTGATCTACTTGTGTAACGCTTTATAGCAAATGGTCATTTTAATACACTTTCACAGCACATGCTGCTATAACTTTGGGTCACTATGATAGGTGATAAGTTGAAATTGTGCGGCTTAATGCACCTTCTGTTGAACCACTGCTGGGAAGTGGTGTGGACGCCGCAATGTTGTCTTCCACTTGCTCCTCCTCATAAACATGTGACGAAGACGATGTTGATGGCCCTGGTGCAAAAATAAATAAATACATAAATAATATTCTTTTTATTTATATTGCACATTTTGCATGCATTGATCTCAACAACTCAGTTATTCATTAACATTAGTGAATGTCCCACATATTTGAAATGTCCAGAAGACTCTGTGGGCAAGTGGAATGAATACACACAACTATGACTTGAATTAGAAAAATGTAAAGTCATTTTGATAACATCAAGTGTGTTGATAGAAGGCACTAATAATAGGTAGAAAAGAACGTTACCTTCAGTAGCACCAGAGACAACACTTGGTAGAGCGGGATGAAGAAATTTCAGCAATGCCCCTTGGAGAAAGAATAAGTACTGTATGATTAGCTTGGTTATTTTTCAAATGCTTTTGAAATCCTATCATTTTACAGTCTGATAATTGTGGTGAAATAGATATTAAAAGCATTACACACAGTTCCTACTAGGCGGTTTAGTGGCGGTTTCTATACGACTACAGGTGAAGCACTGCTTCACCAAAAAAAAGTAAAAAAAATAATAATAATAAAATCTTACAATAATCCCGTTTTCACTGGTTTGAAAACAGAAATACAGTCACTAAGACGAGCTGTTTTCCTGAAATCAATTCTGTGAGTGGCAACAGCGCCATCCCCGCACCCGTGGTGTGTCTGTGTGTGTCTGTGTACTGTCTGTGTCCCATAGAAAAAGCTCAAAGCTATCGGTACAGTTTTTAACGGTGGTCCAGTGGTATTTACAGCTATCATGGAGACCAACAACAACAAACAGCAGAATAGGTTTAGAAAAGGATTAATTGACACTAAAGTGGCTGTTTTCTTCATGTGGCTGATCTGCGCCGGGATGTTAACCGTTAAAATGTAAATAAAGTAAGTAAATCAACCCAATGGTATTCTAGCAAAATTATTGTAAACTCCCATGTTAATCTCCTATTAAATAGCTAGCTACTACAGGAATAACTATTTCACTGGTTGTCTCAAGGCTCTAACGACTGAAAACATATGTGAAGTTTATTTAGGATATTAAGAGGAATTAATCGTTGATCAATTTGGCCAGCTGATAACGTTATGAACTTATAGTGAAGTCAAAGGTAGCAGTTTAAGTTTGGTTAGCATGCTAGCATGCCAAACCACTGGTTCCTAGCTAGTCGTCGTTACAACCTCGCTACTCTAGCAAAATATGGTATACCCTGCCTGGCACAATTTTCATGTTGATTGTGTATATTCTACTTACCGGTGTCTTGTTTTCTTTTCTGCTCCTCTTCCCTTTTCTTCTTCTTTTTTTGATTGCCGGAGAGATAATTTCGCTTCATTTTAATTTTTCACTTTTCACTTGCACTTGACGCTGTCGCGCTAATGCATGGGAAAGGGGGGCCCCCTCGAGCTGGGGTATTTCGACTACAATGTGTCGTTGCGCTTTTCGGACATCGCATGCTCTAGGGAGGCGCTGTTGCTGCCCTCGCAGTCGCAGCAGAGCCCTTCATATACAGATGACTGCTTATTATTATGAAGCTATTTAAAATCGTCATTGCTGTTGAATACATGACCTGTCTTATTGGTATGCATGTTGTTTGATTCATGTTGCATTTGTATCAGACTTTTCTTTGAATTTTGAAAAAAAAAAAAAAAAAAAAAAAAAAAATCTTAACCTGTCGTCTTTGGGGGGCCTCCTCCTACTCGGGGGCCCTAGGCAATTGCCTACCATGCCTACCTGAACGCGACGGGCCTGCATCACTGACATGTACGCTACGGTGAGGGCTTTTAAAACCAAGCTGCGCCTGTGGGAGACGCAGATTCTTCAGGAAAACTTGAGCCATTTCCCGCACTGCCAAACAATGAAAGAGCAGGTCGCTGCCGCTGTTTTCCCAACTAGACCGTTTACTGAAAAACTTGGCATACTTAGTGCTGACTTCACACGGCGATTTGCCGATTTTGAAGCCCAAAAAAGCAGGTTTGAACTGCTCAGTAATCCATTTGCAGCGGACGTGGAAAGCACACCATCAAACCTGCAAATAGAGCTGATCGAGCTCCAATGTAGTGACACACTGAAGGCAAAATATGAGTCTGTGGGCGCTGCAGAGTTTCCACGTTTCATCCCCGACACAATGCCCCATCTTCGCTCCCAGGCTGCTCAAACGCTCTCTATCTTTGGCAGCACATACTTGTGTGAACAGCTGTTCTCTTTGATGAAGATAAACAAAACTTCACACAGGACTCGTCTTACTGATGAACACCTTCACTCAATCCTGAGGATTTCCTCAGCTCAGAGCCTGACCCCAGACATTGATGAACTTGTAACCAAGATAAGACACCAAGTATCTGGCTCAGACAAGTGAGCATCACAGAGCAGCAAACGGTGCTTTGACACAGTTTCAGTTTTTAATGCAGTTTAATATTTGCATTTTGTTCTCTTGCTACTACAGGACATTTGATTTTTCTTTGAAGTAAATTTCTTCTGGCTGTTTGTCTGTAGAAAATGTTCTTTTTTTATTTATTTATAATTTTTCTTTCATTTATTTCATAATTAATGTTGTTTTATAGGCAATAATCTATAGGCCTTGATAGTTCCAGGTTCAATATGTGCAATAAGGTTGTTTCAATAAGTTTTCAATAAACGTTGAACCCGTCCGGCCCTTGACTTGTAGCAATTTCTTAATTTCGGCCCATTTGGGACTTGGTTTGAAACCCCGGTGTAATATTTG
>NC_086361.1:617695-795394 GCF_036324505.1 Eleginops maclovinus
CTCAACCCCATAGAAAATCTTTGGAGGGAGTTGAAAGTCCGTGTTGCCCAGCGACAGCCCCAAAACATCACTGCTTTAGAGGAGATCTGCATGGAGGAATGGGCCAAAATACCAGCAACAGTGTGTGAATACCTTGTGAAGACTTACAGAAAACGTTTGACCTCTGTCATTGCCAACAAAGGGTATATAACAAAGTATTGAGATGAACTTTTGTTATTGACCAAATACTTATTTTCCACAATAATTTGAAAATTAATTCATTAAAAATCCTACAATGTGATTTCCTGGATTTTGTTTCCTCATCTTGTCTCTCATAGTTGAGGTATACCTATGATAAAAATTACAGGCCTCTCTCATCTTTTTAAATGAGAGAACTTGCACAATTGGTGGCTGACTAAATACTTTTTTGCCCCACTGTATATTTTACATCTTTACATCTTATTGTTGTTATTGTATATATTTTCTTGTCTAATTTTTGCACTATTTTATTTATCTTATTTGCACTATATATGTTGAGTTATTGGAGGAGCCTGGGATATAAGATTTTCATTGCCAACATGCTGTGCATATGACAAATAAGACCTTTGAACCTTTGATAATCAGAATCAGACTAAGAATCCCTTTATTTGTTCCACAGAGGGGAAATTTAAATTTGCTACAGCAGCAACAGCACCAAAGACAGCTTTACAAAAGAAATCCACCACCAGCTCCTTGGTCTTCCCTGCGTTGAGCTGGAGGTGGTTCCACCAGAGGATGAAGTCCTGCGACAGCTCCCTGTTCTCCCTGGACGGTTGGTGAGGTAGTCCAGGATCCAGGAGGTGAGGTGGTTATCCACCCCTGAGAGCTGCAGCTTGTCTCCCAGGAGAAGGGGCTGGATGGTGTTGAAGGCAATAGAGAAATCAAAGAACATGATCCTCACAGTGCCCCCAGCCTTCTCCAGGTGGGAGACGGACCTCTGCAGCAGGTAGATGATGGTGTCATCCACCCCGATGTCAGGCTGGTAGACGAACTCTAGCAGGTCCATCGATGGTCTCACAAGGGGCCGAAGGTGTCCAAGGACCAGCGTCTCCAGGGTCTTCATCAGCTGCGATGTTAGCGCCACCGGCCGGTAGCTGTAGAAGTCCTTGGGATGTGGGATCTTTGGAACGGGTACCACACAGGACGTCTTCCACAGTAGAGGTACCCTCCCGTGCTTCAGGCTCAGGTAAAACAGAAACTCCCCAATTCCACTAATCAAATATAATTTTGTCTAATCTTTATTACAGATGCATTATATTTTGAGTGGCTTTATACTTATATATTAAATGTTAACAGTTTGGTAAATTGATATGAAAGAGTTAAAGGTCTGTTATGGTTTATCTCTATAGGTGTCACTGTTTAGCAGTGGGAATCCCCCCTCACTCTAACAGCAGCCTGTAAACAGGAGGCCCCCCCCCAGTTTAGCTTAGGTTATACAAATCTGACATGTCCAGTCTCACACCGCTGGAAGAGACTCACGCCCCCCCAAACATATGGGTGTGTACTTGCTTCTGCTTCCGTTGGGATGTAAAAGCAGCAGCTCAGAGAAAAAACTCTCAGGGTTTTTTTCTGGAGAGTTTCACCCCAGCGTTAGCACTCTGGAATCATTTTGAGTCCCGACTGAAGAGGACAGTTGATTTCACACCCGGTCACCATGGGGACATTCCTCTAAAGACCTGCCGGAGGGGTTAAAAAAAGAGAAAAAGGATAAATGTAAACTGGAGAATTACTGATTAGATCTTAGTTTTCCCTGGAGAGAAATATCTGTATGATTGTCACAAAGTAACCAGAAAAGGTAAAAACCCTGTAGAAGTGTGGACCACTTCTTCAAATAAAACCCTCCCATCCTTTTTGGACTGGGACAACCTAAAATAATTCTGCGCTGTCCTCTCTTGCTTTAAGGTAAGATTGCACGACACACTTAGATAGGGCCACACCTCATTACAGAATCCGACAGGATCGCTTAAACAGATTGAGTAGTTAGTAGAGGTAAGACCGCAAGGCATTGTTGGACAGCATTTTCTCCTTTCCTTTCCTCAATGAAGGTCCAGTGTTTCCTAAGCTAAAGGAGGTTATAAAGGAAGTTTCAAAGCTATTTTGGTATCATCTAGAGCAGTGGTTCTCAACTGGGCAAGCCTCAGGACCAACTTTTTCCGTCGTCAATAAATCACGTCCCAAAGTTTTGAACCACTGCAGTAATATATACATAAATATATAGATCTATATATAGATCTCTATATATATATATGCCATGCAAGGCAGATCAGAATCAGAATCCCTTTATTGGTCCCACAGAGGGGAAATTTATATTTGCTACAGCAGCAACAGAGTCAAAGACAGCTTTACAAAAGAAAATATGGATTTAAAAAATATTAAGATAAAGAAAAACACACAATTCTGATAAGATTATACCTTCACAGAACTAAAGTATACTTTAAAAAAAATGTTTAAACTGGTAATGGTGATCACGTTTTTGCTAGAATCAGAGTTGAACTTTATGAAATAAAAAAGAGACATATTTGTTGTATTAATAAAAAGACAGACTTCAGAAGTACTTTATTTAACCAAAACTGGGACATTTTTGCGTTGCAGCAGCAAAATACAAGAAGAAGAAAAACAGATACAAATAATTAGAACTAACAATAAAGTACAAATAAAAATGCATTAAAGAACTCGGACTTCTACGTTGGCCACGATATGTCCACAGAAGCAACTGGAGGAAGTTTGTTTACTCCAGCTCAGGGAATTCCATTCCCTCTCTGTGGGCCAATCGGCACCCTCCAAGGGCACGACGTCAACACCATAACAAGTACAACGTCCGCACTGTTTATCTCACTCCCCTACCCAGAGCTCCTCAACCCATCACCAACAGAAACCCATCTCATCTGAAATTTGCTCTTCTCAACACCCGTTCATTTAACAAAAAAGGACTTTTCCTCAGTGAATTTATTTCTGACTCAGCACTGGATTTTCCCTGTCTCAATGAAACTTGGCAAAAACCCATGGACTATTTTTCACTTAATCAAGCCACGCCCCCTGGATACTCCTACATTGACAAACCTCGTCTGGACGGTCGAACTGGCGGTGGAATTGCCATCATTCATCGCCATGACATCAAGCCCGACCCTGCCTTTCCCTCTGATCTATCTACATTCCTTACCCAGCTCTGTGCTATATCAACGTCTGTTCTCCTCCTGGGCGACTTCAACATCCATGTTGACTCTTCTGACTGCAAACTGCAACTGAACTTTTGGAAACCCTCTCATTCTTCAACATCACCCAACACATAGATTTTCCAACCCATAACAAAGGCCACACCCTCGATCTGGTCTGTTCCACTGGCATCACCATCAGTCACCTGGCCAGTAACAACCTTCACATCTCCGACCATCTGGCCATTACTTTTCAAACTCACATTCCCTCCCCCCACGAGAAGCAAAAACGCACCATCACTTTCCGCAACCTCAAGTCCATCAACCCATCCTCTCTCTCCACATGTCTTGCCAAGAAAACGGGTCTTACTGTCCACCAGGAAATGTACAAACAACACCTCAAGCTATACAAAGACACCCTGAACTCAGCCTGCTCCTCCTACTACTCAGGAATCATCCAGTCTGGCAGCAGCCATCCCAGGAACCTCTTCACCACCATTAACACACTCCTCAAGCCTATGGACACCATCTCACACTCTGTCCAGATTTTCACTAAACTACCTGCTATAGTTTAATAAACTCCCCTCTGGAAGGGTTATCCGGACAAGTACGGCGGATACAACTCGAGTCACTTTACGAAGTTTTATTGCGCACACATACACAATAAATTCACCCACTGATTATCCCAAGTGTTTCAGCTACACTAGCCCGTTGGTAACGTTAGTTACTTAGTGACATTTAGTTAGGTTACTTAGTGACACTTAGTTAGGTTACTTAGTGACACTTAGTTAGGTTGTAAACCTGCAATGCAAACACAAAACAAAACCCGAATTAACCAATGAAATTATACACTCGTTCATATTAACATTAATTCCTGATTTAACCTAGCTTAGCTTATAGTCACTCATCGACAAGGCGTACCAGTCCTGACCATCATTTGAATGAAAACAACAAAAGGGGGAGGCACCTTGTGGCGAGTCGTGCATATACACACACACAGGTCGGAAACCAAGTATGATAACAAAATAAACCTGAATATAACATGAAAGATATTACAGCAATCAGTTACAGTAACCTGGTTTGATTACAATATAAATATAAACATAACTCTTCCTATCACTTATAAATATATATATATATATATATATATATATATAAAGCAATAGTTTCCTCTGCTGGAAAGTTCTACACCTCCCACTTGGGCTACTGATTCTCGAATCCAAGTAGGCCACCATAACCAGCTCAAACAGTTAAACTTCTATATGAATTTCACCCCATAACCATGCACATAACGTTGCACTCTTGAACATGAATGCCACAATATGAATAACTATAGGATCAAGGCAGCTTTAATGTCCATAACCAACACTCATCATCCTTGATGAGATGACATCTTGATATCCTTTACCGAAACACACCACCAACCTCTAAGAGAATGGCGGTGGGGGGGCCTTGATCCTTTACCGAAACACACCATGGTGGGGCTCCTTTACTGTCCTTTATCAACCGAAACACACCATGGTGGGGAGGTCATTTGCTCCTCCACTGGTAGCAGGACCACCAGCCTCCTAACGTCCCTGTGGAGGATGGTGGAGGGACAGTTCTCAGCACCACGGCTTCTCTTGGACTGCCCGCCGACAACCGGACAGCTCTGGCATGTTCCCACTCTCACGTCTCGTACTACACCCTTCACATCAGGACACGCCTCCACGACTCGACCCAGCCTGAACTGGCCCCTCAGCGCGTTCTGGTCAGCCAACCACACCAGGTCCCCCGCCGCAACATTTCTAGCAGGCGCGTGCCACTTCTGTCGGATGTAGAGACCCGGACCCGCCAGCTGGCTCCACCGCTTCCAGAACTTGTTGACCTCGATCTGGACTGCTCTCAGACGCACGACGGGGTAAGTTGGATACTCGAACCCTCCGGCGTCCCCACTGGGTCCTGCGCGTCCGAGCAGGAGTGAGTTGGGAGTGATAACTTCCACGGTCTCGTCTTGTACCTGGGCCCTGGCACCGATTGGTCTCTCATTCGACAGGTTAGCAGCCAGGTAGAGGAGGGTCTGGAATTCCAGAGCTGTCAGGATACCTTCTTCACCAACGCTACTCTCTTAAGCACACGGACCGCTGCCTCAGCTGCCCCATTTCGGTGAGGAGAGCCAGCCGGGTGAAATACCCACGTCCAGTCGGTTCCTGCAGCTGCCGCCTTCCCTTGGACCTGATCCTTGTCGATGTCACTTAGGAACTCATAAAGCTCCCGCAACACCGGCCTGGCGCCCACGAAGTTGGTTCCTTGATCCGACCAGAGCTTTCTTGGGTGACCCCTGAGAGCCGTGAAGCGCTGGTACGTCTTCAGGAATCCTTCCGTCGACAGATCTTCCACGATGTCTGCATGCACTGCTCTCGAAGCCATACAACTGAACACCACACCCCAGACTTTCATCTATATTCTTCGTTTTAGAGTGTCTCTAACGACGTAGGGACCGAAGAGATCCAGTGCCGCAAACTCGAAGGGTGCGGCTGGTTCAGTTTGTTCGAGGGAAAGCTCACTCATCACCTGTTTGCACATTCTTGCTTTGGTCTTTCGAAGGTGCATACAGGAGTCAATGACACTTCTGGCGATCCTTGGTCCCTGTACCACCCATGCTTTAGACCTCACCCGGAGGAGTGTACCAGCAAGACCTTCGTGGTTAGCCTCATGGGCCTCCCGCGAGAGAAGGGTGCTGATCCACGCATTGTGGGGGAGCAGAGGCACACCGATCTCCCCCTGGGTAATGGTCTGGACCCTACCATGGCATCGCAGCAGTCCTGAAGCTTCATCCCTGCTGACAACGAGTCTGTTTAGTGTCGTCACAGGAAATGCAACTCCAGCGGCCAGGCACATGTCTTGGAATGCATCTTTGAGTTCCCTTACTGTCAATACTGCCTCCCACTTTGCTGGCATAGAGGCTCTCCCTATATAGGCAAACCACTTCTTCACAGCTCTGCGGACATAACCGACTATTCCACAGAGCTTAGCTGGAGAACTGCACCTTGTTGGATCCACTAGGTCTATGAGCGCAGCTCCCCACAGCGTCTCTGTTTCCGTGGTCTCGGTTGAGATCGCTAACTCCATCTGTGACTACTGGACCTTCACCACCAGGACTGTCGGGGTCTAACAACTTCCTTGCTTGAACTCTGGTGAGGACTGCCGAAAAGGCCTTTCTCTGGAGTTTGCTCACCATCTCTCTAGCATCGGTTGCCACTTTTGAAGCGGACTTCATGGGCCAATCCTCGACTGGACTAGACAGGAACTTGGGACCCTCCTGCCACTCAGAGTCCCCACCCAGCAGTTCAGGAGAGCACCCCCTCGTGACTAGATCAGCGATGTTGACCTCACCTGGTATCCACCACCAGTCAGTCACGGGTCCAGCCTTCTGAATCTCTCCGATTCGGTTTGCGAAGAACGTCTGGAATCCGTAACTCTCTTTCTGGATAGCTCCCAGCACCGTCTGACTATCAACAAAGTGGTACCACCTCTCCACGTCCAATCGCCCATGCTTCAATACGTATTCCTTTAGACGTGTGGCGAAGACAGCCCCGCAGACCTCAGCCTTGACCACGTCGCCTTTCTGGTCGAGGGGGGTTAACTTGGCCTTTGACTCCACCAGCCGGGTGACCACACCATCTGACTTCTCCCATCGCAAGTACAATACAGCGCCATAGGACCCACAGCTCCCGTCAGAAAACGTGATTCCCCAGGGCTTTCCCTTCCAACCGGAGGGCGTGAGGCTTCTATGGAACTTGATGCTACTCAGGCGAGCGTACTCCTTGAACAGCTCAATTGCCTTTCCTCGGAGCTCGTCAGACAGAGGTTCATCCCAGGTGTCTTTATTTAGCCTGCCAGCCTCCTGGAAGGCTCTTCTCACAATGATCACTCCTTTCTGTTTCACAGGTGTTACTAGACCGATTGGGTCAAACAGCCCGGCAACCTGGCTCAGTAGAACCCGACGAGTCAGTGGTTTTGGTGTCTTCACTTCCACTTCTTCTTCCGCGAGGTCAATCTCAGTTCTCATCTTCTTCTTCCTTCTGGAGAAGTTGATGGAGACCATCACAAAGAGTTTGTCCTCTTGCACGAGGTAACCAACCCCCAGGGCTTTATTGTCTTCCTCCCCTAGCTGGTTGGGCAACATCAAAGTCACCGGCTTGGACTCTGTTCCTTCCCGCCTCCCACTTTGACCAGACCGGACCCAGGGCTTGAGGTAGAAGCCTCCTGCTTTTAATATCTCCTCCACTCCCTCTAGGACCTTGTCTAGGCATTCCGGGTCATTGTGGGACGAGAGGAGGTCATCGACGTAGGAGTCTTCCTCAATGACTCTTCTCTCCTCCCTCATATCAGAGAACTGGGGCAACTTTGCAGTCTCCCGCATGGCAACCTGCGCAATGCACCCCGCCGGTTTGTCTCCCATGTTCACCCTTACCACAGCGTAGTCCTCAATCTCCTCATTTGGTGAGTCCCTCCACAGGAATCGATGCACATGAACTTCTCGTTCCTCCAGCCACACCGAATTATACATCTTAGTGATGTCTCCGATAGCTGCGTGTCCTCCCTCCCGGAATCTGAGGAGCATCGCTCTGATGGGATTGAGGACGTCTGGGCCTTTGAGTAACATGCTATTCATGCTCACCCCTCTGAACTCCTGACTGCTATTCCAGACAAGGCGCACCGGCGTAGTCACTGAGTGGGGGTTTGGTGCGGTTAGGTGACTCACCCACCATACGGCACCATCCCAGCTGTCCATTACGTCCTTGGTGAGTTTAACAGCAGCTCCCCTCTCCACCATCTCGTGAACTTGCCTTGTGTAAGCCTCTTTCCACATGGGGTCTTTCATGAGCCGCTTCTCAGACCTCAGGAACGTTGCTTCCACAGCCTTTCGGTTATTGGGAAGAGAGGCTCGGTTTTCCTTCCAGGGGTACATTGCATCCCAGTGTGGCTGGCTGCTGTGTGTGTCACACTCTCTGAAGGTCAGGCCTACCCTTATTATCTTCAGCTCCTTCTCGTCAGCCAGGGACATCTCCTTTCCTCCCGGTGGGCACTTTCCACAGCGACACCCTCCGCAGGCAGGGTCACAGGCCGCTCCGATACTGTCCCATCTCAGCCACTCAATGACCTCTTTATTGCACGTTGCTGTCGTTCGAACTTCCACGCTGCTTTCTAGTTCCAAATGGTATCCCGGCTTTCCTACAAAGTGTTCTTCAAATTTGACGGCCACTGTCCTCATGGAGTGTGCGAAGTGCGTTTTTGAGTGCCATGTGGTCACCTCCACTTCTTCAAAGAGGTCCGGATGCATACCACTCACGATCTTGCCTAGGGGACCGTCCCACAACACCAGGTCGCCGACCCTTTGCAGTCTTTGAGGAGCTAACCGGCCTTCTCGGGTACTGATCAGTAGATCGATCTCCTCTGGGCGGGCCAGTTCTCCTGGCTCAACTTCAGGAAAAAACTGCTCCAGCCGCTTCGATGTCACCACTCTGTCCACTTACGCGATGTCTTCCATCCCGTAACAGATCATTTCGTGGAGCTTCAGGGTTCCTCGTGAGGTCCACACTTTTATTGTCACAAGATACCTTTTTGTATTAACTTTCACCTTCATTGTGCCGACACCATACACAACAAGTGAGATCGGTTCACCTGTCAGCCCTAGTCTTTCCGCAGCTTGGTGCGTAATGTAATTGGTGTCAGACGCAAGATCGACCAAGGCGCCAAGGCCGTCTCCTCTCTTTGTCGTGACAGGTACGAGCATCATGAGGACCAGATGTTCCTTCAAGCCGCTCTGTTCTATCAGACTCTCACCGGAACACACTCTCGACGTTACCTTGTTAGTACAAGCTCTGCGGACAGCTTGTAACTGGTGGGGAGTCAGTCCCAACTCGGCAAACACAACCTCTTGCTCCTCTGTCGGACCACGAGGTCCCCTCTTTCCTTCCGCTTTGTTTTCCCTCTTAACAGCATCCTCCTTTGTCGGTGCCATAGGGCAGAGGAAATAGTGGTGGTCCACAGGAGTGTCGCCCTTCTTACACTCCTCCTTTCGACAGAGAAACCTTGAGGTGCAGGCACCATCGACCCCATGAACATCCAAGCACTTTGTACATGCTTTTGCCTTTTTAACTTGAGCTTTCTTCTCTGACAGATTGGCCTTCCTGAAAGTCTTACAGCGAAACAATTTTCCTCCGTGTTCTTCACCACCACACACAGTGCATGGCGACTGCTGGGAGTCTCTTTTGACCGCACTTGCTGTAGTCTTAGTGAACAACTTTTTTTCTTTCCATCTGTCACTTGGCTTCTCCCGGTAGCTTGGTCTCTCTGGAGTGTTAGCAGGCCATGGCTTGCTGGGTAGCAACTGCTCCAACCTCACAAGTAACGACTTTTGGTCTTCCAGGAACAGCAAGAGCCTGTCGAAACGGTTTTCTGAGTGGACACTGTTAACAGGGTTTCTTACATACATGAGCCACTCTCTTTTCATGATATCAGGGAGTTTACTCTCTAAAGACCGAATCACCAGCTGGTTCTGTATAGCGTCTACACACCCCAGGTCTGTGAGGTCCAATGCTGCCCTCTCCACTGCTAGGATCAACTCTAACGTCTCCCGTGACTGGTGGTTCCTTACAACAGGTCTTGATTGTAGCTCCACCACGATCTCTTCTGCCGTTTGCGCTTTATCACCATACCGGTTCTCTAATTCCCTGAAGATATCGTTTGCGTCTCTACAACGCAACAGTCTAAGCTCATTTCTCACAGCCTCATCTATACTGTCTAGCAAATGAAGTTTCTTGCATTCCCGTGTCCCTGTAAGTTCTGCCTGCGCCTGGATACTCTCCCATTCAGCCTTCCAGCGCCAATAATCCCTCCTGTCCCCGGAAAACTTAGGCAAACTTATGGTTGGGAGCCTTCTCCGCTTTAGGCTCTCTAGATCTAGCTTGTCTTCCGCCATTTTGTCCTTTCCGTCCGCGAACGGCCTAGGCGTCTCTTGCTGGCTGCTACGGCTAGGGCAGCGTTGCATACAAAGTCACTTTATTAGCTCCGCAGTTTTTATGCTATCCACACAGCCTTACTTACGGTTGTGGAAGTTATTCAGCCCTTTAACGGCCCCGTTAGCTCTTGGCATCGGCTTCTCCGTTGTAGTGGCGTTGTTGACGGGCGCTCCCTTCACAGACTCCGGGTCTCCGGTCCCGACACCGGCCCTCAACGATGGCTATTCTCCGCTCGGGGTCCGTGTCCTCTCCGGCACGGCTCCGACAGCGGTTTACAACTGTCCAGATTTTCACTAAACTACCTGCTATAGTTTAATAAACTCCCCTCTGGAAGGGTTATCCGGACAAGTACGGCGGATACAACTCGAGTCACTTTACGAAGTTTTATTGCGCACATATACACAATAAATTCACCCACTGATTATCCCAAGTGTTTCAGCTACGCTAGCCCGTTGGTAACGTTAGTTACTTAGTGACATTTAGTTAGGTTACTTAGTGACACTTAGTTAGGTTACTTAGTGACACTTAGTTAGGTTGTAAACCTGCAATGCAAACACAAAAAAAAAACCCCGAATTAACCAATGAAATTATACACTCGTTCATATTAACATTAATTCCTGATTTAACCTAGCTTAGTTTATAGTCACTCACCGACAAGGCGTACCAGTCCTGACCATCATTTGAATGAAAACAACAAAAGGGGGAGGCACCTTGTGGCGAGTCGTGCATATACACACACACAGGTCGGAAACCAAGTATGATAACAAAATAAACCTTAATATAACATGAAATATATTACAGCAATCAGTTACAGTAACCTGGTTTGATTACAATATAAATATAAACATAACTTCCTATCACTTATAAATATATATATATATATATATATATATATATATAAAGCAATAGTTTCTTCTGCTGGAAAGTTCTACACACTCCTTCTCAGTTGAAAAATGCAGTAAGTTTATATCCTTCTTCAATGACAAAATCAGCACAATTCACAGCCAGTTGACCACTTACCCCGCTCCACGTCCCGTACCTGAGCCCCCCCTACCCACCGGTCGATCTTTCTCCACATTTGCTACCATCACCTCCTCGGACCTTTCCTCCACAGTCTCAACCATGAAATCATCAGCCTGCAACCTGGACCCGCTCCCCACCACACTTCTAAAGGCCTGTCTCCCCACTCTCTCCAACCTCATCAAAACCACTGTAAACTCCTCTCTTTCCTCCGGCCATGTCCCCTCCTCCCTAAAGCATGCATCAGTCACCCCCGTACCAAAGAAACCCGGCCTGGATCCTGATTCCCCTATCAACTACCGCCCCATCTCCAATCTACCTTTTCTGTCTAAAATCCTGGAACGTGTTGTTGCCAAACAACTCACCACCTACCTAGACTCCAACGACCTGTTTGAACTCTTCTAATCCGGTTTCCGCTCCAAACACAGTACAGAAACTGCCCTCCTCAAAGTGACTAATGACCTTCTGTTATCCTCTGACACTGGCTCCCTCAATATCCTCATCCTCCTCAACCTCAGTGCTGCCTTTGACACGATCAACCACTCCATTCTCATCTCCCGTCTCAAATCCACCCTTGGCATCACTGGCACTGCCCTCTCCTGTCTCAGATCCTATCTCTCCGACAGACATCAATTCATCACCATCAACAACTGTCGGTCAGCCGCTGCTCCTCTCATCCACGGTGTCCCCCAGGGTTCTGTGCTTGGTCCACTCCTCTTCATTCTGTACATGCTTCCACTTGGTCAGATCCTCCGTCACCATGGTCTCCGGTTCCACTGCTACGCCGATGACACACAGCTTTACCTCCCCTCCAAAACCATCACTGCCTCCACCCTCTCCAACTGTCTGACTGACATCAAGAATAGGATGCAAAATAACTCATCATTGGTCCTGACTCCCTCACCCACTCCACCCAGAACTTCTCCCTTAACATTGACGGCTCCACCATCACCCCGTCCACCAAAGTCCGTAACCTTGGAGTTATCCTGGACCCCACTCTCTCCTTCCTCCCCCATGTCAACCATACTACCAAAACCACCTTTTTCCACATCCAAAATATCGCCCGCCTCCGCCCCAACCTGTCAACTACCGCTGCTGAGACACTCATCTATACATTCATTACATCCAGGCTCGACTATTGCAACAGTCTTCTCTACGGCACCACCACCAAAGTCCTCAATAAACTCCAATATGTCCAGAACTCTGCTGCACGCCTCCTCACCGCTACCCGCTCCAGGGAGCACATCACACCTGTCCTCCATGAACTTCATTGGCTTCCAATAAAACACCGAATCAACTTCAAATTTTACTCACCACCTACAAGGCCCTCAACAACTTACCCCGCCCTCCCCCCCCCTACGTTGCTGACCTCCTCCATCACCATGCCCCCTCCCGATCCCTCAGGTTCGTCTCTGCCAACCTACTGCATGTCCCCCGGACAAAGCGCCGGACCTGGGGTGATAGGGCCTTCTCAGCTGCCACCTCCCTATGGAATTTGCTTCCCTCCCACCTCAAAGACTCCCCAGCCATCTCTTCTTTCAAATCTGCACTAAAAACACACCATTTTGCACTAGCCTTCACCACCTAACTCCCACCTTCTTCTTCTTGTTTTAACCTCTGTTTTTGTTTTGAACCCTAGTATAAATTAATAAATGATCTGTTCACATAGTTCTGATAGGGCGATATTTAAAGCATCTTTGAGTACCGTAAAAAGCGCTATATAAATGTGATTTATTATTATTATTATTATTACCACTGCAGAGTCATCCGAAAATGTCTGCAGGTGGCATGACTCTGAGTTGTATATAAAGTCAGTGGTGTATAAGGTGAACAGGAAAGGAGACAGCACAGTCCCCTGAGGGGCTCCTGTACTACCAACCACCACATCAGACAGAACACTGCCCAGCCGGACATACTGTGGCCTGTCTGTGAGGTAGTTGCTAATCCAGGAGATGGTGGACGCGTCTACCCTCATAGCCTGCAGCTTGTCACTCAGTAATGGTGGCTGGATCTTGTTGAATGCACTGGAGAAATCAAAGAAGGTGATTCTCACAGTGCACCCCGACACATCTAGGTATGAGTGACCACGCTGCAGCAGGTAGACAATGACATCGTCCACCCCCAGGTGAGGCTGGTAGGCAAATTGCAGAGGGTCTAGAAATGATGCCACCCACGGTCTGAGATGGGACAAGACCAGTCTCTCCAGCACCTTCCTCACATGAGATGTGAGAGCTACCGGCCGATAGTCATTGAGCCCAGAAGTAGTCGTCTTAACATTGTATATTTACACTATATCATTATTGCCTTTTTGTACATTTGTATATTTCATTTTCATTTTCATTCATTTTTATTTTTAATTTATTTTTTAGTTGTAATTATTTGTATTTGTTTTGCTTCTCTTTGTATTTCGCTGCTGCAACGCAGACATTTCCCAGTTAGGGATAAATAAAGTACTTCTGATTCTGATTTTAGGGACAGGAACAATATAGGACAACTTCCACAGCACCGGGATGGTCTCCAGGAACAGGCTCAGGTTGAACAGGTGTTGAAGAACATGAGACAGCTGACTGGCGCAGGTCTTCAGGACCCTGGGGCTGATGCCGTCAGGGCCTGCGTATTTGCGTTGGTGTAGTTTCTCCAGCTGTCTCTTCACCTGGCCTGTGGTTACAGTGAGGCGGGGGAGGGGGTTTGATGTCTCGGTGGCAGGGAGGGTTTATAGTGCTCAACAGGGAGGATAGTGAACGGGGGGGTGGGGGGGGTCAGAGGCACGGAGAGCAGTGGGGGGATGTTGAAGCCAGCATGAGTGGTGGAGGTGAGGTGTGAAGTGGAGGAGACAGAAGCAGGGGGCAGAGAGCTGAACCCATTGAAGAAGATGTTCAGCCCGTTAGCCCTCTCCAGAGTGCCGCTCGTCATTCTGTCTCTCCCCTTGAACCCCGTGATGACCTTCATTCCAGTCCACACATCCCTGCTATTGTTCTACTGGAGCTTGGCCTCCAGCTTCTTCCTGTAGGAATCCTTGCTCTTCCTCAGCTTTTCCCTCAGGTCGTGCTGGGTGCTCCACAGCAATGACTTGAAAGCTTCCTTCTTCTTGTTTAAAAACTGTTTCTGGTCACTTGTAATCCAGGGTTTATCATTTGGAAAGCAGTGAACAGTTTTAGACTTGGAACCAATCCTGGAAACTCACAACATGTGAAAAATGTGACAAGTTGAAAACCCAACACCTGAGATTTTTGGAAATACTAACATCTAAACAACGCATTCTGGTACCCTCTGAGAAGAAAAAAATACATCTATTATTACCCGGCATATTTAATGATATTTACGGCCATTTATCTTGTGTTACTTTGTTCTGACAGCTGAAGTTGCAGCTCCTCAGAGAGAGAGGAGAGGAGAGGAGAGGAGAGGAGAGAGGAGAATTGTGTGAATTACTTTAGATCGTGGATAGGGGTAGATAGCCCCCGTTTCTCTGTGGACCAAAACGAAAGCCTACACATGTTTTCGATATTTTAAAAAAAAACGGTAAATGTATAAAGAGTAGTTCTACTGCAAAGTTATTCTCCATGGGAACTTGCAGCAACATGCTATTGGCCAGAAGACTCGAGAAGCATCAGCAAAGATGTTTTATTGAGAAGATCATCACTAGGTGACAACAGTTTTCAAAATGGTGTCTGGTGTCCGACATTTCCTGTCAAACGGCTACTGCATGCATACATATACATATTATACATTTCGACCTTCAAAATAAAAGTTTGACTTTTTTTTTTTACTTTTACTGCAGTAAAGTATCTGAATACTTGGCATTACCTCTCCAGATGTTTTAAAAGTGTTTTGTTTTAGAGTTTTGATTTTTTTTCCCCCTGCTTTTTAAAACTACACATTCTCTTGTGTTTGTGTTTAATAATAACCCTGGGATAATTCTTCTCACAGGTTTAACATTTCAATTTCATCAACAGGAGATTTAACAGAACAGATTAAGACGAGCGAGCACACTGTTTAAAGCATCCAAAGTGCAGGCCTTCAGAGTTTCACACACACTATTTATGATTTAATAAGCACAAACTGAAGTTAAAGTACCATCCTGAGCTTTGAATCACTGAGACATCCTGCTGTGTGTTAAATGAGGAACAGGAAGCTGTTAATAACTTTTCAAACATTTTATTGTGAAACATGTAAAGTCAGGCCTACAAACATCAAGGCATCTGATCTGCATGAAGAACTCCTCAGACTTTTCATTGGACGTGACGGTTTGGACTTTCACGTGGTTTATTTAAACTCATTATTTCATTGTTCTGAACAACCTGCAACAGATAAACACGTGGAGCTGAACTGCTGTCTGTCTTCAACGAGCGACGTCAGAGAAATGTTTGACTGACTAAACATGAAGAAGGAGATCAGGGGATGAAATAAATAACAATAATTTAAAAAATAATTTGTAATGGAAATCCTGTTGCTACAGAACATACTTTATGTTGTATATCAGCTACATTTAGGTGACTTTATTTTGTAGGCAGGAGAGTTGTTGTTGTTGTCGTCAGGAGTTTGCTGTATGATGTGTTGAAGAACATGGAAAAATCAAACCTCATATATATATATATATATTGTTTTGTTTGTGTAGTGAAGAATACATGAGAGCTTTTAGTGCGTTCTACACGGTGTAGTGATGCACTCTAGTGGCCGAAGTGAGTATGACAACAGCCACAACTTCAAAACAATAAGACTGACCAGAAAAAAAGCTGTTCTGACAGAAAAAGAATCAAAGAAAGACAAACCTGTAAAGCGTATGACATCTCTTCACCTGTTCTTAAGTTATCAACTCAGGAAAGAACACTTTAATTCAGACCTAGAACATGTATGTTTTTTTTTTTTACTTCTAAGGGCTTCTGTAGATTTATCCTTAATAAACCTCAATATTATTTCATTAATAACCATATTCATATATATACAGCCGACGGCATTTGTAATATTCTCAGCATGTACAGCGCTCACTCCTGTTGGTCTCAAACACGTTCAAATAAAAGTGAAAAGTGAAAGAAAGCTTTTTAAGAGTCGGTGAGCTGTGATTGGCTGAAGGACACATCTGCAGAGGTCAAAGGTCATCGAGGGACACTGACCCCCTCCTGCATGACCACTGACCCGACATCAGCTGCAAACAGAAAATCAATAAAACTCTCATTAGTATTTGATATCACAAAGGGTTCAAAAGAGCAGCTGGTTTGAGAAACTAATAATTACAATAATAATTATTATAATAACTATAATAATACAAAAATATCAACAGTAACAATAATAATAAACTTGCATCACAATAAACTAAAACCTGATGATTTGTCTTCAGAGAATCACATTTAATTGAAAAAATCACAACTTAACGATCTTTATATTTGATATGGCATAAATGATGTTTGTTTGTTAATCATGTTAAATTTTAAAAACACAGTTTCTAAAACAACAGTTAATTATCCGAGTTTGAGGCTCTAAATCCAAATGTGATTTAGAGCTAACTGCTCCTAACACTAGGATGGGTCAAATGTAGAATGTATATTTCCCCTTTTCTCTTTTTATCCTGAACATGGTCAGTTAGGCTAAATATTCACAGTTTCAGACTTTAGATGATTGTACGTTAGTTAGTGAGTCTAAATCTGAACACTTAAATAAAAAAGTTAAATAAATACCATCAGTCATGATAGAGTAAACTATAACAGAGGTTTATGATAGAAGTATGCAACATTAAAATGAATCACACCAATATGAAACTGGAAATTCATATTGAATTGTGAGCTAAACGAGCTGGAGAACTACATTTTTTATTCTATTTTGTCGTTGACATCATGTTACAACTAATATTAAAGTTCATGCTCCTGATTTACACTGGAAAGAGAATGGAGATGACTTTGAATCATTTTTGGATCATGTGTTTAGATTTAAAATAAAAAATGTTTGCATTAGTGAACATATTTAGATTGTCATTTTAATCAAATATTTTCATAATCAAAGATATAAGACTGCATGATGTGTATTTTTGTGTATGTGTGTGTGTGTGTGTGTGTGTGTGTGTGTGTGTGTGTGTGTGTGTGTGTGTGTGTGTGTGTGTGTGTGTGTGTGTGTGTGTCCTCACAGTGTGTGTTGAAGGCTGTTCAGGATCATCACTGTCCAGACGAGCGTTCTGATTTCCTACAGACATTGAACACATGATCAGAGCTCCTCTTTGGATTCAGAGGGAGAGAGAGACGTGTTCTGATCATTGTGAGAAGAACCAGACTCTATTTTATTCTTCACAATATCGATACAACACATTTAATGTCTTCCATCCTGCTGATTTAGATCTGCTTCGTTTAGAGAAGGGAACTTGTGTTGCTGCCATTAGAATGCTTTTATGTTTTTGTTGTTTTGAACACTAGATAGCGTAACGGGGCAGCAACATATAACTGATCGTGGTACAGGTGAGGGGTCTGGGACTGGGGAGAGCAACAGCTTTTTGACCGTGTAGCCGCTGTTTTTCTTCGGAAATAAAATGGTATTAAAGCTGAAAACTTTGTTGCGAATGGAGATCACACGCGTCCGGTTAGTTGACCCAGATATTGAGTGGCAATAGTCACCACAACATGAATTAAATACATTTTAGTTTTTCCATGTTGTTAATCTATGTCTAACGTGCTGGATTCGCTCAGAGACTCAGTGATGGATCAGAGGTTAATAAATGCAGATTCTATCTGAGAGGATGTGTAACGCTCAGTCAGCAAACTCTAAAAACTGAAACATCTCTCTGAGGTTTTATAAAGAATCCTCTGGATGTTTTTCAGTCTGTGAACTTGTGTCCCCCCGGTATTATCTGTTGTATTTTGTGTTATATTATGTGTAATATGATATTACATTTACCTCTGTGGGGTGATTTAATGTTCTTTTGTGAATGACGGAACTTTTTCTGTCTGCAAACAGAACCCCCTGTCTGCAAACAAACCCCCTGAGGATTGTAAGGATAATCAATATATTCTAACAGAACATTAGAGATAATGCATTGTTTCTAGACGGACCAGATGTGTGTACTTCCGGTAGTACCGGATGTTGTTTTATGTACATCCGGTAGTATCGGATGTTGTTTTTTAGCCTCGGTTAGCATATCGCTAATAGTATAATCAATATACGAGTGGAGGGAGAATCACGCGTGGAGTTACATACTAAACACATCGTTTTCAACTCTCGCTCAAGAACATTATATCACTATTATTAATGTGTGTTTAAATGACTTTTGAATGTTGGATAAATTACATGAACGAAGGTAATTTGAGAAAGTTACTACGGAAGAAGATGACATAGCCAAATACGTCATGGACCCGCCCCTCCGATGTCAGTCAACTGAAGAAGGACAAGTATGAAGGGGAATATAAAACATGATGTTTGAAATAGGAACGGTCTCTAGTTCTCGCGAGAACACACGGCAGGAGGGAAGAAATTCGGTTGTAGGAGAAGAGACGAGTAAACGCGGTAGTATTGAATGCTTTTCGGGCGGATCAGCATAAACTGTACTCTGACTGTAACATCATGTCAACTAGTTCAGATGGATATAATGGGAATGAAATGGAGTGGATGCTATCTAGGGCTACGAGGCGGAAAAGGGCTTTGAAAGAAGGAGACAGGCTAGAAAGAGCGGGAAGTTGGTCAGATTATAGTGAGGCCAGGGGTAGTACCAAAAAATCAAGAACCAGTCAGGGTGAAGGACAGACAACTAACGATCAAACACAAGAGAATGAGTGGAAAGTAATAATCGAATTCAATCAGGATAGTGGACACTATCACCCGATTAAATTTACCAGAGCGATCGAGGATGAGATCGGCAAAATCAAATACGCTAGATTTATGAACAATAAGCGAGTGTTGATACACGCAAACAACAAACGTCAGCAAGAACAGATAATCAAAATGTCGACACTCAATGGGGAAGGGATGAAAGCGCATATCCCTGGAGCAATGGCAAAGGTGAGAGGAGTAATTTCAGGAGTACCAGTGGGTATGTCTATGGAAGACGTTAAAAATTAGATTAAAGGAGGTAAAGTAATTAACGCCACAAGGCTGAAGAGTAAGAGGGATGGCTCACTGAAAGAAACCCCATCAGTAGTAGTGCAGTTTGAGAAAACCTTCCCTAAATCTGTGCAAATGGGCAACATGAATTACAGTGTAAGAGAATATATACCCAAACCACTTAGGTGTTATGGCATGCCAAAGAATAGGGCACACAGCACAGCAGTGTAAAGGAAAATTGAGGTGTGCGAGGTGTGGAGGTGAACATGAATATGGAAAATGTGAAAAGGATGCCAAGGTTAAATGTTGTAACTGCGGAGGTGAGCACAGTGTGGCATTTGGAGGCTGTGCAGTGCAGAGAGAAGCCAGAGAGGTCCAGAGAATTAAGATAATGAACGAAGTTTCATATGCATAGGCAATAAAGAAAGTAAGGGGGGGCAGGAACAAACAGGGATTCTAGTGGAATGGCTCAAAGAAATACAGAACAAAGGGACAGTAACACACCAGAAAAGCAGGCCCAAACCCAAGCCCGTGTACCAACTTGTACTCATAAATGTAAAGTAGATAATGACACACTAGTGGTGAACAAAGTGAAATTTGTGGTCTTCATCTGCCACACCATTAATGTTGCATCACAGCAGAAAAAGAAAAGTGATAGAATCAAGACCATAGTGGAGGCAGCAGGAAGATTCCTTGGTATGACAGAATTAAAAGCAGACCAGATACATGCATTACTAACAACAACTGAAGTAGGAGAAAATGGACAGATTGAGGGGTTAACACTTTAATAATGGTACTACACATTCTGCAGTGGGAATCGAGAAGCCTTATAGGCAATGGACAGGAATTTAAAAAATACATATATGAATTAGAAGTAGTTCCAGATATAATATGTGTGCAAGAAACCTGGTTACGTCCGCATCTAGATTTTGTAATGCCAGGATTTAGTGCTATAAGACACGACAGAGCAAACAACCAAAATGGTGGAGAATGTGCTACTTTTCTCAAAGATGGGTTGGCTTATAGGAAGGTTCCCTCCCTGATGACATGGAATGTGTAATATTGGAAATTTGCAGCCCAAGAAAGAAGGAAATATTAAGGTAATCAATTTTTATAATCCATGTAGAAATTTAACCACTGACATGTTCAAGGAAATGGCAGGGACAGTGTGTAGAAAGGAAATATGGTGTGGAGATTTTTAATGCACACAACAGCTTATGGGGGAGCAATCACACAGACAGTAATGGGAATATAGTAGAAGAAATGCTGGAGGAAAGATCATTGGTCTGTCTTAACGATGGACAAGGTACAAGAGTGGATATAAATAGGGGCAGTTTCTTGCTTGGATCTTCCAATAGTGTCAGGTAGCTTAGTAAATGCCTGCGAAGGGCATGTCAAGAGTAACTACTGTAGAAGTGACCATTTCCCAGTAATCACTATAGTAAATACAAACGTAAGTAAACAAGAAGGAAGCACATTTACCACATGGTGCTTTGGTAAGGCTGACTGGGAGACATTTAGAATATGTTGTGTGAGGATCAACACACTTGGTAACACTGGAAGGGAGCATAGAAGAATGCACAAATCAAGTCACGGAACATATTCTAAATGCTGCAACTTTGAGTATACCAAAAAGAACAACACAGGGTAGGAAGAAAGTGGTACCTTGGTGGAACGAGGAATGCAGTAAAGCTGTAAAAGAAGGAAACACAGCATTTAGAACCTTGAGGAAATACATGTGACAAGAAAATCTTATAGATTTCCAAAGGAAAAGGGCAGTTGCTCAGACGATAGTTAAATATACAAAAAAGAGGACTTGGAGAGAATTCTGCTCCACCATTGGCAGAGGAGCAAAGTGAGGGGATGTCTGGTCCCATACTTAAACAAATGAGTGGGAAGAAGAAGTCAGTTAAAATCCCAGCTTTGGTTGATGGGGAGAGGATGGCGAGTAACAGACAAGGAGAAGGCGGATGTGTTAGGTAAGGCCTTTGCTGCAGTACATAGTGGTGAGCACCTCGATGATATACACAGGCAGCAGAAAGACCGTGCACTCAGAGAGAATGTGAATGTGAGAGAAAAGAGAGAGAATGAAATGTCAACTATGGATATGGATTTTACAATATGGGAACTCAAAATAGCCTTGCAAGGTACTGGCTATACCTGCCGCAGGGACAGGGACCAGTTATGCTATGCAATGTTCCGACAGTTACCAGTGGAAACAGTGAAGCTAGTGCGGAGACTTTTTAAACGAAACGAGAGTTATGCCGAGTTGCTGGAAAAGGGCAGTAATTCTACCATTTAACAAGCCAGGGAAGGATCCTAGTAACTATAGGCCCATAGCGCTGACATCCCACTTATGCAAATGGTTGGAGAAGATTATAGTTCGTAGGCTTTCGCATGTAATGGGACAGAGAGGGTTAATGAGTAGTTTCCAGAATGGATTTAGAAAGGGAAGATCCACAATAGATGCTCTAGTTAGAGTAAGTAACGAGGTTGAGAAGACACTGAAAATGAAAGAGTTGATGGCAATAGTATATTTTGACATTGAAAAGGCATATGAGGGAAGGGCTGCTAATTAAATGAATTAAAATGGGTATTGGAGGGAGGATGTATAATTGGATAATGGAATTTTTAACATGTAGGAAATTTAGAGTCAAGGTTGGAGCAGAAGTATCCAAGGATTTGGAAATTAAAAATAGTATCCCACAGGGGAGTGCAATCAACCCTATATTGTTTAACATCATGATAAATGACATATTTACACATTTAGATGGATGCATCAAATCAGCACTTTATGCAGACGACGGGGCCATATGGACGAGGGGAAGAAATGTGCCATATGTGGTAGATAGTATAAGAAAAGCAATAGAGAAAGTGGAGAAGTGGTCATATGAGTGGGGGTTCAAGCTGTCAACAAGCAAGTCATGTTACATGATGTTTTCAAATCAGAGAAAGGTTGGTACAGAAAAGTTAACATTATATGGGCAGCCGATGGAGAGGGTGGCTGAATTTAAGTATCTGGGGTTATGGCTGGATAGCAAATATACATGGATAACACATATCAAACATCTGAAATAAATGCAAAACATTCATGAACCTATTAAGAGCGGTGGCCAGGTGCGACTGGGGGGCAGATAAACAGGCATTAATTGGCATTTATAGGGCTATTATGAGGGCAACAATAGATTATGGTAGTATAGTGTATGGAGCAGCAGCAAGGACATCATTGGAAAAAGTGGACAGACTACAGTACAGAGCACTACGATTATGTATGGGAGCTATTAAATCAACCCCCATTAACGCAAGTACTTATAGAAGCAGGAGAAAACACCGCTTGAGTTAAGAAGGGAGAAACTGGCACTCGCATATTGGGTCAGGCTAAAAGGAAGTGGAGAGAAAACCCTGCAAAAAAGACTATACAGGAATGCTGGGAATATTCAAAGTTCCAGGGGTTAGGGTTTGAGTGGATAAGGGATGAAAAAATGAAGAAATATGGAATGGAGGCCTTAGGGTTCACCAGGACCACCCCAGTGAGTAGCGTTCCACCTTGGCTATTCCCAGAAGTAAAGATCGATATGAGTATTCTGGAAAAGAAAAGACAATGGCAAATGAATGAAGTAGGAGTTAAAACAAGAATTTACCTGAGGAACAACTACTACAGGTATCTCAACATATATACAGATGGTTAAGAACAAACAGGAGTGTGTGGGAATTGGTGTGTATATCCCTGAGTTCCAAATATATATTTCCAAAAGATTATCTGATCAGTTATCAGTGTATACAGCTGAAATAGTGGCAGTCATTATTGGGTTACAGTGGGTGGAAGAGGTCAGACCAGATAGGGTGGTGGCATGCACAGATTCAATGGCTGTGTTGGAAAGGATACAGTCAACAACATCTGTCAGAGAAGATTTAATCATTGAACTGTACCATAGTTTAGTAAGACTTCACAGAGGTGGCATGGATGTATAGTTCTGTTGGTTACCAGCGCATGAGGGGCTAAAAGGGAATGAGTGTGCTGATAAACTAGCAAAAGGGGCACTACAAAAGGAAATAACAGTATCAGTTCCACTCAGAAAAGGAGAAGGAAAAGCAGGGATTAAGAAGAAAGGAATGGAGATATGGCAGAAAAGGTGGGAGGAAGACCATAAAGGAAAGGGGTACCATACAATACAAAAGTCAGTGATACCAAAGAACTACAAAGAAAGGAACAGAAGGGAGGAAATCATCATAACAAGACTCAGATTGGATCACACAGGTTTAAATGGCACCATGTTTGTACTGGGGAAAAGGAATAGTGACAAATGTGGGAACTGTGGAGTGAAAGAAAACATTGAGCATATCATATTTCACTGTGCCACGTATGCAGTAGAAAGAGAAAGGTTACATGATAAAGTCCAAGAGGCGGGGAGGGACTGGGATTTAGTGGGGATACTGGGAACAGAGGGAGAGGGGGTAAGAGTCACCAGGAAGGCTCTCTTTACTTTTTTAAATGACACAAGGCTGGTGAGTAGAATTTAAGAAAGGGTAAATGACATAACGTTACACACTCTTGTACAGTAGGTGGCGGTATGCACCTTAAAGTTGGTTGCGATCCGCTATTAAACCCCAAGAAGAAGAAGACGAAGAAGGAACTGTCTTTTTCATCCTTGCAACTGTAGACCGATAAGTGTTTTGTGTGGACTGTGGACCAGTGAATTGGATTTAAGGGCCAGAGCTGTGTTCCCTTGTAAACTTAGTACACTATTGCATTAATAAATACTCTTTGATTTAAACTAGAAGTTTCCTGTTCTACTTTTGACCAGCTCTTGGTCTTCAAACAAAGAACGGTTTTCACAACAAAATGGTGACCCTTGACGTGATTTGAGGATCAAGAGAGACGGAACTTTGGATGAGGCTCAATCTACCAGTGGACACTTCAAAAATAATTTCAAAATCTGCATAGCTTACATAGTATTATTAGGTGCGAGTGCCCGGTGGTGAGTTGAGATCCTGATAAAGACTGTCTGTATAAGATTAAGAATTACAATTGGAAAAAAAGTCAAAGTGATGGTGTGGTTGGTCTGCAAGGGATTGTGTTTGTGTGTTTGTAAGTTTGACTGAAGACCTTTGGCCAAGGCACCGGTGCCGTCCGGATATATGTACAGTGGTATGCAAAAGTTTGGGCACCCCTCTGAGATTTCATGACAATTTGCTTTTCCTTTATAATAGAAGATCACAGCAACAACATTTGTTTTCCTACAAAGATGTAGACGTTTTAGTGTTTTCCAGACCAAAATTCTTAGGGTAGCATTACATAGTTTTATTATAATAAAATAAAATGCAAAAAATGGGATGTGCAAAAGTTTGGGCACCCTTATAAATAGCATTCATTTCAACACCTGTACGGATTTATAGCTGACAGGTTGCTGCACAAAATTGCTTTGATTAGCTCATTAGACCTTCAATTACAAAGACAGGTGGAACCAATCATGAAAAAGGCTATTTAACATAGGTAATAGCTGGCTGTGCCTGGCCTAGGTTCTTTCTTACGGAGTGGCAAGATGGGGACCTCAAAACAACTCTCCACTGACCTGAAAGCTAAGATAATCCAACATTATAAATTAGGAGAAGGGTACAAAAAATTATCTGACAGGTTTAAACTGTCTGTCTCCACAGTCAGAAACGTAGTTGTGAAATGGAAGGCCACAGGAACAGTCCGTGTGAAGGAAAGATGTGGTAGGCCGACAAAAATAGGGGAAAGGCACAGGCGAAGGATGGTGAAAATGGTCACAGAGAAGCCACAGACCACCTCCAGAGAACTACAACAACATCTGGCTGCTGATGGTGTAGTTGTTCACCGTTCCACAATCCAGCGTACTTTGCACCAGGAAGAGCTCATTGGAAGGGTGATGTGCAAAAAGCCTTTCCTGAGTGTTAATCACAAGAAGAGTCGCATGAGGTATGCAAAAGCACATCTGGACAAGCCAGAAGCATTTTGGAACAAAATACTGTGGTCAGATGAGACCAAGATTGAGTTATTTGGTCATAACATGAACAGGTATGCATGGCGAAAAAAACACACTGCATTCAATGAAAAGAACTTGTTGCCCACTGTAAAATTTGGTGGAGGATCTATCATGTTATGGGGCTGTGTGGCTAGCACAGGTACTGGAAAACTTGTTAAAGTTGAGGGCCACATGAATTCCTTACAGTACCAGGAGATTCTTGACAAGAATGTTCTAGAGTCAGTCACAAAGTTGAAGCTACGCCGGGGTTGGATTTTTCAGCAGGACAATGATCCTAAGCACCGATCAAAATCCACCAAGGAATTCATGCAGAAGCACAGGTACAATGTTCTGGAATGGCCATCCCAGTCCCCAGACCTTAACATCATTGAAAATGTATGGATTTATTTGAAGAAGGCTGTCCATGCACGGAGGCCAAGAAACCTGACTGAACTGGAGACGTTTTGTGTGGAAGAATGGGCCAAAATACCACCTGCCAGGCTTAAGGGACTTGTCTGTGGCTACAGGAGGCGTCTACAGGCCGTTATTGCAGCAAAAGGAGGCAATACTAAATATTAATGGAATTATTTCTTAGGGGTGCCCAAATTTATGCACATGCCTATTTTTGTTTGAATGCACATAAACATGTTTCTGTTTGACCAATAAAAGTTATTTCACTACTGAGATGTTTCTGTTACCATAAGGTATAACATATGTTAAAATGAAGTTGCTGCTTCAAAAGCTCAGCAAGTGACAAACTGATGCAGTGGTTTTCCTAAGGGGTGCCCAAACTTTTGCATACCACTGTATATTTTTCAATATTGTTTAGTTAGGCGTTAAAAGTAAGAAAGACCTGTGGTTAACGGTTAAACAGGCCTGATAAAACCCTCAGAATTAGTGTTGTGTCGATGGGATAAAATACAATACAATTCAGGACGGCAGTGCGTCTTTGTCTCATTCTAAGCGTGGCTACCCATCGAGCAAGCATAGAGATATAGTGTTAAAAATAAAGATAAGACCTATTTTAGGGGCGTAAGTAAAAGCTGTGTTAAGGCGATTGGGCAAATTCATTTCTCCAACTGAAAATACGTAACGATTGAACTGCGGGCTTGTGATCAGTTAGCACAGCGGTTCCCAAACTTTTTTTGCGACGCACCCCCTTCTACGTCCCAACCGGGTTCACCCCCCAAAAAAACGCAAAAAAACAAAAACGCAACAAAGTTTGTTTTATCACCATATAAAGACTCATGTTTAATCATGCGAAAATAACCGCAACATGCATGACGATAACATCAACAAAGTTTGAATACAATGCAACAAAGAAAAATTGCAGCAATATTAAATGACCGTGGAGCTAACATCAACATCATCATAACACAACGGTTATGGAAATTACAACGACAGTACATTGAATTAAATTGCAATGAAGTTACAAACGATCCACAACATTAAAGAGCATAGGCTCAGAAACATAAAATAGGCCTAAATTAAAAGAGGATAAAAGAGGATCCATCTGACTCTCCTAATATGAGCTATAAGCCCCCGTGTGTTTCCCCATCATTGATTTTGCCTCGTCTGTGCAAATTCCCGCACAGCGCTCCCAGTCGATCCAATTGGTCCTCATAAAAATGTCAATTAAATTGAAGATTTCCTTTCCTGTTGTTCTGGTAGCAAGGGGCCGACAGAACAAAACATGTTCTTGTACCGTTCCTTCAAAAAGGTAACGGACATACACAAGAAGATTGGCCAGATTTGCAACATCTGTAGACTCGTCTACTTGCAGAGAGTAAAACTCATGTTTCTTCACACGGCTGACTAGTGTAGCCATGATGTCTTCAGACATGGCATCAATGCAGCGCGACACAGTGTTATTGGACACAGGAATCATGTCCAACTTTTTTGCCTCTTTCTCTCCAATCATACACTCCACCATCTCTTTGGCCGCTGGCAAACACACGTCTTCAGCAATTGTGTGCAGCAGCCCCTTTCTCCCTACTCTGTAACTGAGCAGATATGAAGCCCGTAATGCGTCTTTCGTAGACCCAACGCATGAATGAAACTGCATTTGTTTTTGGCTTTTCTGCAACTCCTCCAACTTTGTTTAAAAAAAGGTAAGTGGCTTTCGATTTATATTGCCATGTTTTGTGTGCAGGTGACAACGGAGATAAGAAGGCTTCAGACAGCTGTTTGCCAGAACCTCACTGCACACCACGCACTGAGGCTTTGGGCAATCTGTATCGCCGATCCAAGTGAAGCCCAGACCAAGATAATTTTCATCATATTTCCTTATTTTTTTCCCCGTCTGGTGTTCACCCTCATCACCTCTTTTTTTGCCATCTCCTTCCCTCCTATTCGGTTTCCTCCAGCGCATTTTTTCCTGACTCCCGCTCATTTTCTTCTCTCTGACTCATTCCTATTCTCGCCGTCTCTGTTGCCTCCAAATCCTCAGGCTCTCTTGGTCCCTCTCCTTCTTCATGACTAACGACTTTGTCATGAGACGTTCCACTTGACAGTTTCCCTGATTTCAGCCAGTTAATCATATTTGAAAGAATGAATGAAACGAGTTGGCGCGCATATATCCTAGCCTACAGCCTATAATTTATTAGTTTTTGATAGAAACGTAGAAGAAAACAGCAGCTGTCTTCTTCTACCTTTCTATCAAAAACTAATAAATTATAGTTTTTTGATTTAAAATAAAAGGGATTATAAAGGAAATGTTTATTGTTCCTGTTTTTTATTGTAGCCTATGGAAAAATCCCACTTAAAAAACAACACTGTAATATTTTTACACCAGACCACCAATACATGTTTCATCTCGCGCACCCGCACCACACTTTGGGAATCCCTGAGTTAGCAGTTTGGTGTGAAATTAATATATTATAAGTTTAAAGTGTTTCTCAAACTGTCTTAAAATGACTAAGAGTGTAGCATATACTTATGCATATATGCAAAAGTTTGGGCACCCCTTAGGAAAACCACTGCATCAGTTTGTCACTTGCTGAGCTTTTGAAGCAGCAACTTCATTTTAACATATGTTATACCTTATGGTAACAGAAACATCTCAGTAGTGAAATAACTTTTATTGGTCAAACAGAAACATGTTTATGTGCATTCAAACAAAAATAGGCATGTGCATAAATTTGGGCACCCCTAAGAAATAATTCCATTAATATTTAGTATTGCCTCCTTTTGCTGCAATAACGGCCTGTAGACGCCTCCTGTAGCCACAGACAAGTCCCTTAAGCCTGGCAGGTGGTATTTTGGCCCATTCTTCCACACAAAACGTCTCCAGTTCAGTCAGGTTTCTTGGCCTCCGTGCATGGACAGCCTTCTTCAAATAAATCCATACATTTTCAATGATGTTAAGGTCTGGGGACTGGGATGGCCATTCCAGAACATTGTACCTGTGCTTCTGCATGAATTCCTTGGTGGATTTTGATCGGTGCTTAGGATCATTGTCCTGCTGAAAAATCCAACCCCGGCGTAGCTTCAACTTTGTGACTGACTCTAGAACATTCTTGTCAAGAATCTCCTGGTACTGTAAGGAATTCATGTGGCCCTCAACTTTAACAAGTTTTCCAGTACCTGTGCTAGCCACACAGCCCCATAACATGATAGATCCTCCACCAAATTTTACAGTGGGCAACAAGTTCTTTTCATTGAATGCAGTGTGTTTTTTTCGCCATGCATACCTGTTCATGTTATGACCAAATAACTCAATCTTGGTCTCATCTGACCACAGTATTTTGTTCCAAAATGCTTCTGGCTTGTCCAGATGTGCTTTTGCATACCTCATGCGACTCTTCTTGTGATTAACACTCAGGAAAGGCTTTTTGCACATCACCCTTCCAATGAGCTCTTCCTGGTGCAAAGTACGCTGGATTGTGGAACGGTGAACAACTACACCATCAGCAGCCAGATGTTGTTGTAGTTCTCTGGAGGTGGTCTGTGGCTTCTCTGTGACCATTTTCACCATCCTTCGCCTGTGCCTTTCCCCTATTTTTGTCGGCCTACCACATCTTTCCTTCACACGGACTGTTCCTGTGGCCTTCCATTTCACAACTACGTTTCTGACTGTGGAGACAGACAGTTTAAACCTGTCAGATAATTTTTTGTACCCTTCTCCTAATTTATAATGTTGGATTATCTTAGCTTTCAGGTCAGTGGAGAGTTGTTTTGAGGTCCCCATCTTGCCACTCCCTAAGAAAGAACCTAGGCCAGGCACAGCCAGCTATTACCTATGTTAAATAGCCTTTTTCATGATTGGTTCCACCTGTCTTTGTAATTGAAGGTCTAATGAGCTAATCAAAGCAATTTTGTGCAGCAACCTGTCAGCTATAAATCCGTACAGGTGTTGAAATGAATGCTATTTATAAGGGTGCCCAAACTTTTGCACATCCCATTTTTTGCATTTTATTTTATTATAATAAAACTATGTAATGCTACCCTAAGAATTTTGGTCTGGAAAACACTAAAACGTCTACATCTTTGTAGGAAAACAAATGTTGTTGCTGTGATCTTCTATTATAAAGGAAAAGCAAATTGTCATGAAATCTCAGAGGGGTGCCCAAACTTTTGCATACCACTGTATGTAGCGTAGCTACGTAGGTTCGTAGCTACGTAGGTTACGATCTTGCGTCATAGATGATTTGCGCGGTCAACTTGAGCTGTCAACTGACTAGATGGATCGATGGCTAAAGACAGGGTCAGTTAAAAGAAAATTAAATGACAAATCTGACGTGACAGTCAAGGTGCATCGTCCTGATGCAGGAGATCCAGCAACTACAAGTGGTTCAGCCGCAGCGACAAGTGATTTTGTGTGCGTTACTGAGTCCCAGGAGAGCGGTTCGCCATCTAACCACCACCCGGCTGAAAGCTGTGAAACTCGGCTTGATCGCGGAAAGTCCAGCGCTAAAGTGAAGAGAAAATATCACAGCGACTACATACAATTTGGATTTTTTTTGGACTGGAGATGAAGAGGATCCCAATCCACACTGTGTTTTGTGCTACGAGTCGTTGGCTAACGAGGCTATGAAACCTGCCAAGCTCAAGCGTCATTTTGAGAGCAAACACAAGGATTACATCGGGAAACCTTTAGCATTGTTTGAGAGAAAACGTGATGAACTTAAAAACACATGACGAAGGCGCCCTCACATTTTTTTGCCACGGGGAAAATGCGAAGGCTACAGAGGCATCATGCAGGGTATCCCTTCTCATCGCAAAAACAGGGAAACCTCATTCGATAGGTGAGAATTTAGTCAAACCAGCTGCCAAGGTTATGGCTAATGTATTGTTTGGGGAGAAAGCAAGCGACGAACTTAACAGGGTCCCCCTCTCCAATGATACTGTCCAGCAGCGAATAACAGCCATGGCTGAAAATGTGGAAAATCAGCTGATCACACGTTTACGCCAAAGCCAGTTTTTCACACTGCAACTGGACGAGTCAACTGATATCAGGAATGAGGCAAATCTGCTGTGTTTTGTAAGGTACATTTATGCTGGCGGTGTGCAGGATGAATTTCTGTTTTGTCGTTCCCTGCCGACCAACACCACAGGGGAAGCCATTTTTGACTCAGTGAACGATTTCATCCTGCAGAATAATATCGACTGGACACGATGTGTTGGTATTTGCACAGATGGTGCAACTGCAATAACTGGGAAACACAAGGGACTGGCAGCGCGCGTACGCCCAGTTGCACCTTGCGCCACAGCAACACACTGTTGCATTCACAGAGAACAGCTGGCTGTGAAAAAAATGCCACCATGCCTCAAATCAGTACTGGACGAGTCTGTGAAAATTGTTAATACAATAAAAACCAAAGCACTGAACACACGTCTTTTTAAAGCTCTGTGTGATGAAATGGGAAGTGAACACACAAAACTGCTTTTCCATACTGAAGTTCGCTGGCTCTCGCGTGGGAAAGTTCTCACCCGTCTCTTTGAACTGCGCGATGAGGTGATGTTATTCTTGCATCATACTGATGAACTGTATGACAGACTGCATGATTTCCAGTGGCTCTCAAAATTGGCATACCTGGCCGATGTCTTTAGCGCTCTCAATGCTTTGAACTTAGCGCTGCAGGGAAAAGCCGTCACCGCCTTCAATGTGCAGGACAAAATTAAAGCCGCACGCCTCAAGATGGAATTGTGGTGTGTCCGTCTGGATCGCCAGGAGTTTGACTGTTTTCCGACGCTTGCAGATTTTTTGTCCTCGCTGCAGATGAAGAGCTGGACGGCGGCACAGTTTCAGCTGGGAAGATATTTCCCAGAACTAGATGCAGGCTATGAGTGGATCAGGAATCCATTTGGGGACAAAACGCACATCGAACACGTTCGTTCCAAGCTCCCATCAAGACAGGTTGACAGCCTTGTGGACATCGCATCTGATGGGACACTGAGGACGACTTTCAGAGAGAAAAAGCTTGACAGATTTTGGGTCCTAGTCCTGCCTGAGTACCCAGAGCTGGCTGATGCTGATATTCTGAAACTGTTGATGCCGTTTCCAACCACCTACAACTGTGAAGTTGGTTTTTCTACACTTGTTGGTCTGAAAACAAAGCAGCATAACAGGATCAATGTGGACTGTGATATGAGACTAAAACTCTCCAGTTTGGATCCAGACATTGTTTCACTGATGTCTCAGCACAAGCAGCACCATTCCTCCCATTAGGTAGCAGAAGACACGCAGTGTATGAGTGAGTAAACAATGATTTTGTAAATGTAACAGTGTAAATAATTACCTTGTGTTTATTGTTAAATTCTTGTTAAACTTGGGCCTGCAACCATAGTTTTACTGTATTTTATTTTAGAAAATACACAGCAGAAGTTTCTGTCGTACTAAATGCGGTGCATTTTGCGTATCACTCTAACAACAAATGCAAGAGTACTTTCCCACACAATTCCAACAAGCACCAGGATACACCCCCCCCCACACTATAAACGGAGAGGAAGTTCTAATGGTTACCACAGAGGTAGGGGATCTCAGGGATATCAGAGAGGAGCAGGGTGCCTAACATGAATCAGATGCCAATGTCAGCCTGGGAGGACCCACAACAATGAGGTTGCCCAGAGGATGCAACGACAGGTGATGCAACTCCTGCCCAAAATAAACCAATGGTCGCCTGCGAGATTGAAGGAGAGAAGGTGGAAATGATGTTGGATACAGGAGCTACAGCTTCCTGTTTGACCTCATTAAAGGGAAAACGGTAGCTACCAAACAGGCCGCCTTTGCTAAAGTGAAGAAGGTGCTTTATTCCAGCCCGAACATTAAGTTTGGACTTCTCTACCCGGCGACGCTGTGCATCGCCTTACCCAAAGGACAGATACACCGGTTTGAAGACCTGGCTTTGAAGGGGTATATACATGTGCATTTATGTTGTTTTTTTCCGTATTTGTTGTTGGTTTTTTCACCAGTCAGATATATGTTTTGTTTGACTTGAATTTGGATTGCTGCTACAGAACTCCACTTCTATGTTTATGTGACACTCCTGGGTCATTCTACGAAAACGTGCCATTTTGTGTCCCTGACACAAAATCTACCCATATAAGCTGTATTAACATCAAATTATTTAAAAATGTAGTTGGTATGATATGGTAAACAAATAATCTTCATTTTAAATATTCATTATATATTCATACATTATATATATATTTTTAGGACTTTTAAGATTTTTGTATTATATATCTGTTAAATATGGTAAAAATGGCTGTCCCTCTGTAACATTTTTTCTATTACAACAGGCTTTTAGAGGATAAAATAAAATTATCTGAAAAAAACTTTAATTTATGAAAAGCCTCAATTGTTAGTTAATATAATGACTCTTTTTTAAAAATTCTTGACCTTTTTGGAATATTGAAAAAAATAAGATTTTACTACTGTCCCTATGTGTTACATCAAATGCGTTACTTTGGATAAACACGCCCCCAGGGACAATGCACTATCCCAGAAGTGACATCATTTTCAGGAAGTTTCATCTTCTGCCTTTTATCAGGAAGCTGCCAAACAGACAAGTAAGTGCTCCTCTCTTTTAATGAATTTTCATTAAGTTGTGTTTAGTTTGACTGAATGGGACGGTCATAGTGTCTCAACATGCGTTACCATAATATCATGTTTTAAAAAGATAAACATTTTAAATTAAAATGTACATATAAACACGCATTTTAGAACGCACACCATGTGGTGTCATGGTGTGAACCACATGGCTAGTAATGGCTGCCAAATGCATATTTTGTCAAGCCTGTTACTATTAACCCTTTCCCTGCCATGTTCCCATGTTTATCGTGTGTCCAAACCAGAATTATTTATACAATACATAATTATTAATGTTATTTATATTAAGAATTGCATGTTTTGTCCCTAAATATGTTTGTAAGTTTCTCATAAGGATATGTATATAATAGTGGCCCAGTCAGTCCAGCAGTGGCCCAGTCAGTAGGGGCTTGGACTGGGAATCGTAGGGTCCCCGTACAGACTTGAAATATGGAAAGTGGACTGCTACTTGGAGAGGTCCCAGTCCACCTCATAGGCCCTGCTGTGGTGCCCTTGAGCAAGGCACCAGACACCTCCAATCCCCCCTCCCCATTGCTCCCCGGGCGCTGCACAATAGCTGCCCACTGCTCCTAGTACTAGGATGGGTTAAATGCAGGGGACCAATTTCACTGTGTGTGCTCTGCTGTGTGCATGTATGTGACAATAAAGAGGGTTTCAGCCTCCGATTCTATCCATCTATCAAATTCATAATATTCATTTAATATGCATTTGTATTTTACATGCTATTTGTTAGGATGCCTCTTTCTCCAGCAGAGAAACAGCACCGAGACAGGCAGCGTAGGGATGCTGATCCTGAGAAAAGAAAATCACATTTAGAAAAAGAGAGGGAAAGATCGAGGAAGGATATGGATGCCGGCAAAAGGTCATCTATTAGTGAACTGAATGAAAGAACCAATTATCCATCCGTGTGTGTAGTCCACTTCTTTAGTGATGGGCCATGTACGCAGTACAGGCAAAAGGGAATTTCGTCTTGTTCTCTACAGAGCTGTACAGGAGAGGATTCAGGAGTGGCACATGGAACTTCTTCCAGGCCAGCCATGGAAAGGGAGCTCCCGATGGCGTGGGGGGAGTATTGAAGAGACTGGCGGATCAGCTTGTGTGTCAAAGGGCGTGACTCTGCCACACATTGCTCACGACAGGCACCACAGTCAAGCTCTTTTACGTGGAGGCTGAGAGAGTTGAGGAGGCTCACTCTCTCATGCCAGAGAACATTATGTCTGTCCCATGCACAATGAGAATACATCAGGCAGTCACTAACGAAAAAGGGCACTTGATCACGAGGGATGTGAGTTGTATGTGTGTCACGCGGAAAAATGTGTACTGTAAGTGTTTCAACGCTCGGCAGTTTATCCTCCCCACTCTGTCAAGGGGCTGCCAAATTATCGAGGCTGAGCAACCGGCACCCTCAAACAATCCAGCCAACGTTAACCCTCAACCAACCATCGCGGAGAGGCCCCTGAGAGAGCCACACAAAGGACCCCAGGAGATTGACTGGAGTCAGAATGACATGATTGGAAGCTGGTGCGTCGTCACATACGCTTAGGAGCTGTACCCTGGTATCATCTTGGCAAAGGATGAGGCCAATGTGCAAGTCAGGTGCATGCACCATGCAGGCCTGGGCAGAAACCGATTCTACTGGCCCGCAACACTGAAATTTGGCACTTTTGGACGATATTGTGAGGCTCATGCCTGCACCCGAGAATGTGACATTGCGGCATGTAGAAATTCAGAAAGACATCTGGGCAGCACTAACTAAATATACAAGGCCAATTCAATCTACTTACCTGTTCCAAAATATTTGTTTTACTATTTGTTTAGTTCCTAGTAAATGTCAAAAGATGGCGCCGAGGATGGCTGCCGTGTCTCGAGCTCCTCACCAACTCCACATCTTAGTGTTTTTATTGTTTTACTTTGTTGGTTGTTTTTAACTTTTTTTGCAACCTCGTGGTCTCTTTTGGAAGAGACCACGAGGTTCCCGGGCCGGGGTCCTGGTCAGGCTGAGGAAACGTGAAAACAGGCCTCCTCTACCGAGTTTACTTCTGGCAAATGTCCAATCCCTGGATAATAAGCTGGACGAACTCCGTAGCAGGGTGGCATTTCAACGGGACATTAAGACCTGTAATGTTTTGGTTTTCACGGAGACTTGGCTCGACTACACGATACCGGACGCCGCCATTGCTCCACACGGATTCTCCATTCATCGCCAGGACCGGACAATAAACTCAGGGAAGAGCAAGGGAGGAGGTGTGTGCTTCATGATTAACAACAACTGGTGCTCAGATGTGGAGATCATTTCTTCGGACTGTTCTCCCAGCCTAGAGCACATCATGATCGGATGCCGGCCTTTTTATCTGCCGAGGGAGTTCACATCGGTTGTTCTAACAGCAGTGTATGTTCCGCCGCACGCTGACAACAACACAGCGCTGGAGGAGCTGTATGGGATTATCGACAGGACAGAGACTTCTCGGCCAGAGGCCGCATTTATTGTGGCCGGGGATTTTAACAGAGCCAACATGAAGAAAGTCCTGCCGAAATACTATCAGCACGTCAACTGCCCCACGCGCGGTGGAAATACACTGGACCATGTTTACACTCCTTTCCGGCATGGGTATAAAGCCCTCCCCCGCCCCCCCCTTCGGCAAGTCAGACCACATATCTCTTCTTCTGCTCCCCATTTACCGGCAGAGACTGAAGAGGGACCGACCTGTGACAAGGACAGTGCAGCGTTGGTCCGAGCAGTCTGACTCTGCTCTCCGCCACTGCTTTGGCATCACGGAGTGGTGTGTGTTTGAGGAGGACGATATAAACACACACACTGACGCGGTCATTTGCTACATCGGCAAATGCATCGATGACATCGTGCCGCGGATTACTGTACGGACATTCCCAAATGAGAAGCCCTGGATAAACGGCGAGGTCCGAGCTAAACTTAAAGCACAGGCCATCGCGCACAGCGGCGGTGATTTGGATAAGTCCAGGAATTCCAGGTATGCACTCCGGAGAGCTATTAGCAGTGCGAAAAGACAATACAGGGACAAGGTGGAGTCGAACTACAAGGGCTCCAACGCCAGAAATATGTGGTCTGGACTAAAAACAATAACACACTACAAAAGGACAACGAGTGGTGCTGAGGAAGTGTCTGCATCTCTCCCAGATGAACTGAACACATTTTATGCACGCTTTGAGAAACCCCCGGCTGTGGAGGCACAGAAGGCCCAGGATCCCTGCTCACTGGTTTTAACCAGTGCAGATGTGTGTAGATCTCTGAAAAGGATCAACGCACACAGGGCTCCTGGACCTGATGGCATCCCTGGCCGTGCTCTCAAGGTGTGTGCAGTTCAGCTGGCAGATGTGTTCACAGACATTTTCAATAGGTCACTGCTCCAGTCTGTAGTCCCCACATGTTTTAAAGAGTCCATCATTGTCCCTGTCCCCAAAAAGACAAAACCCATCTGCCTCAATGACTACCGCCCAGTTGCACTCACCTCCATCATCATGAAGTGCTTTGAGCGGTTAGTCAAAACTTTTATCACCTCCTCCCTCCCTGACTCACTGGACCTCCTGCAGTTTGCCTACAGAGCAAACAGGTCCACGGATGATGCCATCTCCCTCACCCTCCACACTGCCCTCTCCCACCTGGACCAGAGGAACACTTATGTGAGAATGCTGTTCATTGACTACAGTTCAGCATTCAACACCATTGTGCCCTCCAAGTTCATCATTGAGCTCAGGGACTTCGGGCTCAACAGCGCCCTCTGTGACTGGATCATGAGCTTCCTAACGGGCAGATCCCAGGCAGTGCGGATGGGGAACATCACATCCTCCACCTTGACCCTCAACACCGGAGCCCCTCAGGGTTGTGTGCTCAGCCCTCTCCTCTACTCCCTGTTCACGCACGACTGCGTGGCCACACACAGCTCCAACACCATCATCAAGTTTGCTGACGACACGACCATCATCGGCCTGATCACAGACGGCGATGAGACGGCGTACAGAGAGGAGGTCAGAGCCCTGACATCTTGGTGCCAGGACAACCACCTCCATCTCAACGTCAGCAAAACAAAGGAGCTGATTGTGGACTACAGGAAGAGGCAGAGAGAGGCACACACACCCATCACCATCGACGGGACTCCTGTGGAGAGAGTCAGCAGCTTCAGGTTCCTCGGGGTAAACATCAGTGAGGACCTGACATGGACACATCACACCAGGGTCATATCCAAGACGGCTCGACAGCGGCTCTTCTTCCTCCGCAGGCTGCGGAAGTTCAACATGGACTCCAGGATACTCTGCAACTTCTACAGGTGCACCATCGAGAGTATCCTGACTGGCTGCATCACCGCCTGGTATGGCAGTTGCACCGCCCTCAACCGTAAGACTCTACAGAGGGTGGTGAAAACTGCTCAGCACATCACCAGGACGGAGCTGCCATCCATTGAGGACCTCTACACCCAGCGGTGTAGGAAGAAGGCCGGTAGGATATTAAAGGACCCCCATCACCCCAGCAACAGTCTGTTCTGTCTGCTGCCGTCTGGCAGACGGTACCGCAGCATCCGGACCAAGACTACCAGACTTAGAGACAGTTTTATACCACAGGCTATAAGACTGCTGAACTCCTGAGCTGTGTGAATGTCTACTCACATCTTTTTATAGTACACACACATACAGTGGGGCAAAAAAGTATTTAGTCAGCCATCAATTGTGCAAGTTCTCCCATTTAAAAAGATGAGAGAGGCCTGTAATTTTCATCATAGGTATACCTCAACTATGAGAGACAAAATGAGGGGAAAAAATCCAGAAAATCACATTGTAGGATTTTTAATGAATTTATTTTCAAATTATTGTGGAAAATAAGTATTTGGTCAATAACAAAAGTTCATCTCAAAACTTTGTTATATACCCTTTGTTGGCAACGACAGAGGTCAAACGTTTTCTGTAAGTCTTCACAAGGTTTTCACACACTGTTGCTGGTATTTTGGCCCATTCCTCCATGCAGATCTCCTCTAAAGCAGTGATGTTTTGGGGCTGTCGCTGGGCAACACGGACTTTCAACTCCCTCCAAAGATTTTCTATGGGGTTGAGATCTGGAGACTGGCTAGGCCACTCCAGGACCTTGAAATGCTTCTTACGAAGCCACTCCTTCGTTGCCCTGGCGGTGTGTTTGGGATCATTGTCATGCTGAAAGACCCAGCCACGCTTCATCTTCAGTGCCCTTGCTGATGGAAGGAGGTTTTCACTCAAAATCTCACGATACATGGCCCCATTCATTCTTTCCTTTACACGGATCAGTCGTCCTGGTCCCTTTGCAGAAAAACAGCCCCAAAGCATGATGTTTCCACCCCCATGCTTCACAGTAGGTATGGTGTTCTTTGGATGCAACTCTGCATTCTTTCTCCTCCAAACACGACGAGTTGAGTTTTTACCAAAAAGTTCTATTTTGGTTTCATCTGACCATATGACATTCTCCCAATCCTCTTCTGGATCATCCAAATGCCCTCTAGCAAACTTCAGACGGGCCTGGACATGTACTGGCTTAAGTAGGGGGACACGTCTGGAACTGCAGGATTTAAGTCCCTGGCGGCGTAGTGTGTTACTGATGGTAGCCTCTGTTACTTTGGTCCCAGCTCTCTGCAGGTCATTCACTAGGTCCCCCGTGTGGTTCTGGGATTTTTGCTCACCGTTCTTGTGATCATTTTGACCCCACGGGGTGAGATCTTGCGTGGAGCCCCAGATCGAGGGAGATTAGCAGTGGTCTTGTATGTCTTCCATTTTCTAATAATTGCTCCCACAGATGATTTCTTCACACCAAGCTGCTTACCTATTGCAGATTCAGTTTTCCCAGCCTGGTGCAGGTCTACAATTTTGTCTCTGGTCTCCTTTGACAGCTCTTTGGTCTTGGCCATAGAGGAGTTTGGAGTATGACTGTTTGAGGTTGTGGACAGGTGTCTTTTATACTGATAACGAGTTCAAAAAGGTGCCATTAATACAGGTAACGAGTGGAGGACAGAGGTGCCTCTTAAAGAAGAAGTTACAGGTCTGTGAGAGCCAGAAATCTTGCTTGTTTGTAGGTGACCAAATACTTATTTTACAGAGGAATTTACCAATTAATTCATTAAAAATCAGACAATGTGATTTCCTGGATTTTTTTTTCTCATTTTGTCTCTCATAGTTGAAGTGTACCTATGATGAAAATTACAGGCCTCTCTCATCTTTTTAAATGGGAGAACTTGCACAATTGGTGGCTGACTAAATACTTTTTTGCCCCACTGTACATATATATATATATATTATACACATCTGCCATACATATCTGTTTATAGTACACATATCTATATATTATACATATCTGCCATATACATCTGTTTATACGTAATATATGCATCTGCCCATACCTCCTCATTCAACAGTGTAAAGTATTTAAATACTCTCAATGTATTCCACATATGTATATATTTCACATCCTCAAATCTTTATTGTTGTTATTGTAAATATTCTTCTCTCTTTTTGCACTATTTTATTTATCTTATTTGCACCATGTATGTTGAGTTGTTGGAGGAGTACGCGACATAAGATTTTCATTGCCAACATATACGTTGTATCTGCTGTGCATATGACAAATAAAACCTTGAAACCTTGAAACCTTGAAACCTTGAAGAAACCTAGGGTCCAGGGTCGCGGAGGTAACAGCTCCAGCAGAGAGCCCCAAACTTTCCTTTCCCTGGCCACATCAACCAGCTCTGACTGGGGGATTCCAAGAAGCTCCCAGGCCAGCGAAGAGATATAATCCCTCCACCTGGTCCTAGGTCTACCCCTCGGTCTCTTCCCAGCTGGACGTGCCTGGAACACCTCCCTAGGGAGGCGCAGGTGGCATCCTCACTAGGTGCCCGAACCACCTCAACTGGCTCCTTTCAACGCGAGGGAGCAGCGGTTCTACTCCGAGTTCCTCCCGGATGACTGAACTTCTCACCTTATCCCTAAGGGAGATGCCAGCCACCCTGCGGAGAAATCCCATTTCGGCCGCTTGTATCCGCAATCTCGTTCTTTCGGTCATGACCCATCCTTCATGACCATAGGTGAGGGTAGGAACGAAGATGGCCCGGTAGAGAGCTTTGCCTTCTGGCTCAGCTCTCTTTTCGTCACAACGGTGCGGAAAAGCGACTGCAGTACCGCTCCCGCTGCTCCGATTCTTCGGCCCATCTCACGCTCCATTGTCCCCTCACTCGAGAACAAGACCCCGAGATACTTGAACTCCTTCACTTGGGGTAAGGCTTAATTCCCTACCCGGAGTGGACAGTCCATTGGTTTCCTGCTGAGAACCATGGCCTCAGATTTGGAGGTGCTGATCCTCATCCCTGCCGCGAACCTATCCAGTGAGTGCTGAAGGTCACAGGCCGATGAAGCCATTAGGACCACATCATCTGCAAAAAGCAGAGGTGCAATCCTTAGCCCACCGAACTCCAGACCCCCTCCCCCACGACTACGCCTTGACATCCTGTCCATGAATATCACAAACAGGATTGGTGACAAAGCGCAGCCCTGGCGGAGGCCAACCCTCCCCGGAAATCGGTCCGACGTACTACCGAAGACCCGGACACAGCTCTCACTTTGAGAGTACAGAGATTGGATGGCCCTGAGTAGACCCCCTCACCCCATACTCCCGCAGCACCTCCCGCAGTATCTCCCTGGGAACCCGGTCATACGCCTTCTCCAAATCCACAAAGCACATGTAGACCGGATGAGCGTACTCCCAGGCCCCCTCCAGGATCCTTCCAAGAATCAAAAGCTGGTCCATCGTTCCACAACCAGGACGAAAACCGCATTGTTCCTCTTCAATCTGAGGTTCGACAATCGGCCGGACCCTCCTTTCCAGCACCTTAGAGTAAACTTTCCCGGGGAGGCTGAGTAATGTGATGCCTCTGTAATTGGCACACACCCTCTGATCCCCCTTTTTAAAAAGGGGAACCACCACCCCGGTCTGCCACTCCTTCGGTACTGTTTCCGACTTCCACGCAATGTTGATGAGACGTGTCAACCATGACAGTCCCTCAACACCCAGAGCCTTCAGCATTTCTGGGCGGATCTCATCCACCCCCAGGGCACCTCAGTGACCTCCCCACCGAGAGATTGAAGTTGATCCCCCTTCATACTCCAGCTCCGCCTCTAACATAGAGGGCGGAGTTGTCGGATTCAGGAGTTCCTCAAAGTGTTCCTTCCACCGCCCTAACACACTATCAGTTGAGGTCAACAGCGTCCCATCCTTACTGTACACAGTTTGGATGGTTCCCTGCTTCCCCCTCCTGAGGTGTCGGACGGTTTTCCAAAACAACTTTGGTGCCAACCGAAAGTACTTCTCCATGGCTTCTCCAAACTTCTCCCACACCCGCTGCTTTGCCTCGGCCATGGCTGAGGCTGCTGCCTAACCCTTACCCTTCTTCAGTCGGATGGTTTCCTTGACCACCGGTGTCCACCAGGAAGTTCGAGAGTTACCGCCCCTTGAGGCACCTAAAACCTGTAGACCACAGCTCCCCCGCCGCAGCTTCGGCAATGGAGGCTTTGAACACCGCCCACTCTGGTTCAATGTCCCCAGCCTCCACAGGGATGCCTGAAAAGCTCCGCCGGAGGTGTGAGTTGAAGGCCTCCTGGACTTGGGACTCCTCCAGACGTTCCCAGTTCACCCGCACTACACGTTTGGGCTTACCAGGTCTGTCCAGAGGCTTCCCCCGCCACTCGACCCAGCTCACCACCAGATGGTGATCAGTTGACAACTCCGCCCCTCTCTTCACCCGAGTGTCCAAAACATGCGGCCTCAGGTCCGATGATACGATAACAAAATCGATCATGGACCTTCTGCCTAGGGTGCTCTGGTACCACGTACACTTATGAGCATCCTTATGTTCGAACAGGGTGTTATGGTCAATCCATGACTAGCACAGAAGTCCAGTAACAAACCACCACTCCGGTTCAGATCAGGGGGGCTGTTCCTCCCAATCACGCCCCTCCAAGTTTCTCCATCATGGCCCACGTGTGCGTTGAAGTCTCCCAGCAAGACTAAGGAGTCCCCTTCAGGAGCCCCATACAGGACTTCTTTCAGAGTCTCCAAGAAGGCCGAATACTCTGAACTGCTGTTTGGTGCATAAGCACACACAGCAGTCAGAGTTTTCCCCCCCTTGACCCGCATGCGTAGGGAGGCGATCCTTTCGTCCACTGAGGTAAACTCCAACAAAGCGGCACTCAACCGGGGGCTTGTGAGTATCCCCACACCCGCTCGGCACCTCACACCTTGGGCAACTCCGGAGAAGAATAGAGTCCAACCCCTATCAAGAAGTAAGGTTCCAGAGCCGACACTGTGCGTAGAGGTGAGCCCCACCAGATCCAACTGGTAACGCTCCACCTCCCGCACAAGCTCCGGCTCCTTCCCCCCAGAGAGGTGACATTCCACGTCCCCAAAGCCAGCTTCTGTCGCCTGAGTCTGGTCCGTCGAGACCCTCTGCTTTCACTGCCACCCTTCTGGCAGCGCACCCGACCCCATCGTTGTTTCCCGTAGGTGGTGGGCCCGCGGGACGGAGAAGCGGAGCTGTTGCCCACGTTGCTTTTTCAGGCTGTGCCCGGCCGGGCTCCGTGGCAAGCCCAGCCACCAGACGCTCGCTGACGAGTCCTCCTTCTGGGCCTGGTTCCAGAAGGGGACCCCGGGCTATCTACGGGCCGGGTATCCTCGCTTCCAAGTGTGTTTTTCATGAGGTCTTTTTGAACCAATCTTAGTCTGGCCCCTTACCTGAGACCAATTTGCCATGTGAGACCCTACCAGGAACACAAGGTTCCAGACAACACAGCCCCCAGGTTCATCGGGGCACACAAACCTCTCCACCACGATAAGGTACTGGTTCTGCAATCATCAATAGTATAAAGTCAAAGAAGTGTAAAATCACCGCACACTGGTAAACTTATCTGCTGATTTATTTTTGTGAATGACGCGTTTCGCTATTGCTTCATCAGGTTCACTCTTCAAATTGTTAATAAAATGTTATTTTAATGTTGATGTTAATAAAATAACATTTTTACGTGTCAGTGTTCATTTCCATAATTTTCTATGCCAAATCCACTTACATACAGTCTAAAAACAAACACCGTCTCCTGAGCAGGCATTCTATTGTCAATTGCGTTACTTTTAGAATGCTCTCTCTATATATATATATATAATAAATAGTAAAAAAGCCAAATATAAATATCCTATTTTAATGTTAAGTAAAATATAACAATACCCCTTTGAGTATATAGGATATGATTTTAAACATATAACTTTTTTCATGATTTTTTTCCTAAAACCTAACACACAGTGGCTGGGCATTTGAGCATAGATCCATATAAAAAAATGTATACCTTGTTATTTTTGCGGTGTTGGTGAAAGTTACTCAAAGAAACGCAAAAGTAGTGTAACATTACATTTCAGAGACAGTAATAATGTAATGTAACTTCTTACTTTAAAAAGACAGTGTGGTGTATTAAATCTGGAGATATATCAGGGCAGATACTCCCTGAGGTCAGAGGAAGGTTGGGTGAAAGAAGAGTGAAAAACAACATCTGGAATACGTTAAAAATGTCCTAGGTCACCGAGTGGGGCATAAAAAGTTAGGGCCTAGGTGGTATAGTAAATCAGTTCAGATACAGTTGTTTACTCCCTGAGGTCATAGAGAGTGCAGAGAGTGATGTGGTACAACAGGAGGTTGTATAACAAACCTCTGGACTACGTCAGAAGACCTCCAGGGATGAGCAAGGCAAAGACTAACGTATATCTCACCTTATATAGGTACCCGCAAGACATGGTGTACGAACGTATAGCTCACCTTATTTGGGTACACATCCTCATGGAACATCCAATTTGACACACACACACACACACCCCCATATTTCTCCTATAAAGTGTATGCACAAAGACAGTTCGGGGGACTTCCACAATTGGCTCTGGGAATCCCGCATCGCCCGTGTTGGTGTCTGATACTATGCTGTTGTAATAAACCTTATTATATACAAGCTGGTGTCTCCGGAGACTTCATCTTCAACATCGCTACAAGATATACTTCACAGTAATAAGTCATATGTGCTGTATTACATTTTGGAAGTAACTTGCCCGGAAGTCCCTCAGTGGCAGCCATGAAAAGAGCTGTTTGAATTCTGTAGATGATAGGAAAAGAGCTCTGAAACTTCCTTTATAACCTCCTTTAGCTTAGGAAACGCTGGACCTTCCTTTAGGAAAGGAAAGGGGAAAATGCTGTCTCACAATGCCTTGAGGCCCAACATTTACCAATTAGTCAATTAGTTAAGAATGTTCTTTGTTTGCGGACTAAGATTTGATCTTAAATAGATCAAGGAGCTTCTCTGTAAAGTATAACAATATTTATTTACATAACGGCACGATAAGTCTACAAAGGAAAAACAGCTGTGGTCCCCCCCCACGCCATGGATCCACAGTCCACGTTGAAGCAGTTAGCTGTCTCTAGCAGCGTGAAGAAAAGGCCTCGATCTTCTGTTTACACCATGCCTTTCTACTCTCTGGTCCTTCTGATCTCGTCCTCTCTCATTGGTTGGTGGCGGGGGCCAGATCCTATTGGCCCTTTGTTGTCACTTTTGGCTGACATCGATGGAGGTGGGTCCTGGGTGATTCTGCTTCACCCTCTTATGACGCTTCTCTTTATGTTATTATACAATCCTTCTGAGATTTATGGGTTATTAAACATGTAATAGTATTATTGCATTGCCAATGAGTGAGAGGTATGGCGGTGTGTTTAGTATGTAACTCCACACTTCATTCTCCCTCTACTCATATATATATATATATATATATACGATATACTATTAGTTACATGCTAACTGAGAATAAACACAGTAACATCCGATATGACCGGAAGTACAAAGTCCGGTCCGTTGAGAAACAGTGAATTATATCCTTCTTACAAATTCGAGCCTTGGTTATGAAAAATATATGTCTCTCTGTTGTCCACGTTCATGAACCATAAAACAACACCATCAGAGCATGGTGCTGTGTCTCTAGAGTCTTTCAGTAGTCCTGTACAGTGAACAGTAGTCCCGCCACAGCAGTCGCACATTACTAATGTCCACTGGAGCATCATGAGTATGTGGGATAGTGTAAGTGCAGTGGGATGCTCAAAGCACCACAGTCTCTTTTCCTAAGTCCTTTTGAATTCTCCTATCCACTATTCCTTAACACCCTGACCTTTCACACAGAGGTCAAGGAATAAAGCACAGGAGAAGACGAAAGGAGCAGATTTTTGGAGAATTCGACCGCAACTCAACACTCTTTCAGAAAGTCCCCTCCACTACAAACAGGTGTATGTGTTTAAAGGGTTAACGCGGCCTGCTCTTCAAACAGTCTCTGTCTCCTCCTGGTTCTGGACCACAGCTGGATATGAAACAATGGACTCAGAGTCTGTTTTCTATTTACAGTCTCACATTGCACAACATTCCAGATAATGAGTCAGTTTCGATCAGTGTGTGGGAATCAATACAACAGCAGGAAACCCCACATATCTTTTGTTTTGAGCAAGTGACTGAGAGGCTGTTTATTGTGGGATGTCTGTATGAACCAGGACATATTTGTACTTCAGATGTTGCATGTATTTTTTTCTTTATAATTTCATTATTCTTTTAGTGACATATAAGTTTAAAAAAGGCCCACAGTTTTAAATTATTTATTACATTTGTCATTATAATATAATATTATAAGTATAATTCTTTATTTTTCAACCTTGGATTTATTGGTTGACGAGTACTACATAAATCTGTGTAGCTCCACTTTTCTCTAATCTTCCGTCTGTAAAATGAAAATCCAAGACGTCTAACCGGCCCCTGCTTTAATCTCTAACATCTTAATCTTTTAATCTATTTTTTTGTTCAATGAGCGCAGTGAAGTTGTGGTTCAAATCCTTTAAGTCGTTTAAATACTAAAATATGCGAGCCATTTTACTGCATATGTAGCACATGACTACATGTTTTTTTTGCATTGAAACCAATATGAAATGGTGCATGCAGTATTTTCCCCCTGTGCTTTTAGTACTTTTACTACAGTAATCTAAATACTTCCTCCTCCCATTAGCAACTATTACCATCCCTCTGGCTAGCATTAGCAGAACACAGTCCCCACTGGTTATGATGCTAATTTTAACAGCATTGAAGCTATAATTTTATACAATATAAACAATATTTTGTTTTCTTTCATGAGCCTGTAGCTTTAAAATTCCAGACTGTCGGAGACTAAAATGCTTTAATGTGAAAATCAGTGCTGAGATAAAAGCTTTAAATCTGCTCAGAAAACATCAGGTACATCCCCAGCAGTGTGACTCATTTGCAAATAAAAAGTGTATTTAATCTGCTTTAATCTGTCTGTGTCAGCAGATTACAGCCTGTAATATAACCAGTTTTTATTAAATTGTTTATTTTTCTTATTTGTGTAGCAAGTATAGAGAAGCAGCTGTTTGGGGAATCAGACAAACTCAAGCAATGCTCATTAAATATCTGATAAAAGAAAGGACACTATAAATCAATCTAATTCTGAAACTGAAATCAAATATAGGGGTCAAATATAAACACGTTTCATAGATGAAATAACATAAATGTGTCGAGACAAGTCAAATTCAGTCTTGAGTAAAAATTGAAAGTTGCAGCAGACACAAGATACTTTCTGTTTATTGCTATGTGGAAAATACGCTTGGTATAATATGAATTCATTACAAGAAATAAATAATTTATCATCTATTTTGAAAAAACGACATTGAATTGGCACGTTTTCATTGTGCGACAGTAATGACGTTGTTAACTGCGCGGCGAAGTACTGTCCAAAACCTCTTCATTTAACCGATCAGTCCACTATATAGTCCACTATATAGAATTCACTATATAAATAGTAGGGAGTAGCGAATGAGTGAGTGATTTCGGAGACAGCCATATGTCAACACCAAACAAACAGTCACTTTACGGCAGGAGCGCTGCAAAACAACAGACGCCTTTATGGCATGCTCACTGTGCACTTTCCATGTCATATACTGCCCTCTGCTGTCTGTAGCGTTAAACAACTTAACATTCACATGCCTTGGAGGCATTGGAAAGTATAGTTTAACATATAACTTATACAAGAAAAATATATTTAAAATAAACAGAAAATGTGACCGCATATTTTGTGCGCGTCACAATTGCAATATATCTTTCTCCGTGATAGATTTCTTTAGCCAAGTGTCAGATAAAACAAGAACATCAGTGTCAGTTGATTTTGCCAAGATTTTCACTAGATCTATTTTAGGAACTAGACTTCTGACATTATGTGTATAATACCGAGACCAGATCTTGCTTTGAAATCATCAGGGGTATTCAAACATTCAATTACTGGGCCGGGGTTTGGTTCAACATTTCCTGATAGTAAGAGCAGGAGAACAATAAAACATTTCCTTTTCACTGAAATTTTTTTTAGCATAGATTTGATATTTATAACTCTCATGTTACATTGCTGATATGAGCGGAATGAAGACAACCAGTCATACTGACTACAAAGATGAATAAGATAGGGTCATGAGATCCTCGGAAATTAGTAGGCCTATGCTCCAATTTAGAGAGCTCCTAGAAAATGTAGAATCCCAGTTTATGTCTTTATGTAGGATGACAAGATGAGGCATATTTTGGTCTCCAGACCCTTCACGCACCTCATAAGGATTGAGAACAGTCAATAGGAAAAATAAAGGGGCTGAGAGAAACATGCTGGCTGGCATGTGTCAGGGGGCAGAAAAGGCCTACTGAAGAAATCCAAAATCAGCGAGGTGGGAATCCTGTCCGCTTTTTCCGTTCTGCCAGTTAAAGGAAAGATCTGAATAATGCACTCAAAGTAAAGATATATCCTGTAAAAAACATAAAACACTTACAGATAGTGATGTTACATACTGCACCAAGGCTTTGGAGCGTGTGTCGATTAATGCAGGAAGTTTTTTGTAAAGCGCGTATCGAGGCTTGTATCGTTTCAGGCCAGTGACGTCATCGGTGACAAACGAAGCCTCGCTGCCCGTCAGTTCCACGTGACTGCTTCAGATAGTGCTTCAGATCGGTTGAACCACTGACACTTTACAGTTTCACTCATATTCCCCCTCCTGTACCCGGCACCAGTGTGCCGATGGGATTAGGAGGACTAATACCAGGGGCGTGGCCACGTGGTGGCCAGGGGGGCCACGGCCACCATTGGTCAGAGTATGGCCACCCTGCCGGCCCCCCCAACCTCACGGCACGAAAAAAAAAAAATAAATACAACAAACCCTCATGAACAGAAATGGTATAAAGCTGAAATAAATGCATTAGTATTTTTTTTTTATCAAGTCGTTTTATATTGTCATTCGTCACTTCTGCTACAAGCCCCATATTCGCAACATGTTGGGCCACGCCCCCTCCAACGTGCCTGCATTCTGACAGCGCTTCAGTGGAGAGACTAGCACTGGAGACGAACGCGCTGGATATACCACTGTAACTAACAGGTGAGTAAGTTGGTGATACTTGAAAGGATCATTGAAATGATAAGATCATTTAGTTATCTTCACACTCAATTAAATGTGTAATGATGTCTCGACATTAAGGATTTGTGGCAGAGTGAGTTGAGTAAGGCTGCTGTTGTTATTTTTGCAAACTTGTAAAATGATCTATGGCTAGCGAGCTATCGCTAGCTAGTTAGCTTAAGTCCATTCCCAGGTGTCACTAAGTCATAGATAACGCACTGTCGCTAGTTTACACTTGAAATGGAATAAAGCAATCTAAAGTTAATGTTGTGTAAAACTTTTCTTTAAAAAGGACACAATGAAAAGGATAAGTGCCTCAGGGGGAGACAGAAAATCAGCGCTTTTTTTGCCAGCACCAGAGACCAGCAAGCTAGCACGACAGAGAATGTTGCAGACAGAGAAAGGGAAACAGAAGGAGCTAGTTGCGAAAGCATGACAAGTACAGAAAGGGAAGCAAGTGGCAGTGAATATTCAGCAGACAAGTTGACAGAGACAGAGCAGGAGGAGGAGACTGATACTAGGAGAAGAGAATTTAATTACAAAGTCTGCCCTCCAGGTGAGTGGTTATCAGTAGCTGAATAATGGGACATGTTCGGTCGGGTTATGGCAAACAACAATAATTTAAAGGCTGGCCATATAATAAACATGTATTTATTAAATCTGTAAAATGTTAATGATTGCATGTTTAGTCTTAAAAAACAACTAAAGAACAACATGTAATTGGAAGTGGATAGCATTTATGTTAAAAGCTGATATTAATGGGATTCTTTGGTGTTTTACAGACATTTCCAAGTCCAGGGGTGAAGCTCCAGCTCAACCTAAAGTTAATTTCCCCAAGACACTCCAGGGAGACAGAAGCAGGAGCTTCAAGGGTGAGTGGTATGAAGTTCACCCCTGGTTGGAGTACTCAATATGTGAAGACTCCACCTTTTGCTTTGCCTGCAGGCATTTCAGCTTACCTGGCCATGAGTCTACGTTTAATTCAGGTTCCGGTTTCAAAAACTGGAAGAAAGCTACCTATACAGACGGAGGGTATGCTGCACATAGTAGATCTGAGCATCACAAGAATGCCATGCTAGCATGGAAAGAATACCAAATTGCAGAAAAAAATCAGGGATCTCTAATGGGGCAATTAAATAAAGAGTACAACAAAACTGTTGAAGAGAACAGGGGGTACATCAAAACTCTTGCTGAAGTGGTTCTTCATTGTGCAACCGAGAACATTGCTCTGCGAGGGCATCGTGAATCTGAGGCCTCAAGCAGGAAAGGGAACTTTTTGGGTATGTTGAATATCATAGCAAACCATGACGACAAGATTTTGAAAAAGATGGATGGTCCCAGGAATGCTAAATATACAAGTCCTGACATACAAAATGAGATTTTGTCATGCTTAGCAGAGATGGTGCGCACATCAATAATCAAAGAAGTCAAGGAAAGTGGTGCTTTTAGCATACTTGTGGATGAGACTAAAGACAAAAAAAAAATGGAACAAATGTCTTTTGTTTTGAGATACTATTACAATGGTGAAATCCTTGAAAGTTTTCTGGAATTCGAGGTAGCAGAGAAGCTAGATGCGGAGAGCTTGACAATAAAAATAATTCACCTCTTGTCCAAATATGGTCTAGAATATAAGACTAACCTTGTTGGGCAGTCTTATGACGGGGCTGCAGTCATGAGTGGCAAGCACAGTGGTGTGCAGGCCCGAATTAAGGAAGTAGCGAAGCTGGCTTTCTACGTTCACTGTAATGCGCATTGCCTTAATCTGGTGCTGGTGGACACTGTGAGAGGGATCCCAGAGGCTGATTGCTTCTTTTCCTTATTAAAACAGCTGTACGTCTACATGTCTGGATCGGCAGTGCATCCCAAATGGTTACAGGTGCAACAGGAGATGTATGCAGGTGCACCCAGAGAGTTGCAAATGTTGAGTGACACACGGTGGGCCTCCAGATATTATGCTTGCCGTAATTTGTGGGATAGGTTGCCAGCAGTTGTGAAAGTTCTTGAGGAACTGGGTGATGAGAACAGTGGCGAGAGGTCAGTAGGTGCCAGAGGCCTTTTGCCTCAGATTGATTTCCAGTTCATTGTGTTTCTTGCCATATTTAAGAAACTTCTGGGAGATGCAAAATTACTGTCAGACATGCTCCAGTCTTCCTCTCTTGATTTGGCCAAAGCAGTGGATCTTGTGGAGGCACTTATTAGTACTTTTGAATCTTACAGGAGTGAGCAGCAGGTGTTTGGTGATTTGTGGGACACTGTTTTGGAGCTTGCAAAGCAATGTGATGTCTCTGTAGACACTGCTCCAAAACGTAAGAGAACACTAAGTTCAAAGCTACAGGGATACCATGTTCTGTCTACTGTGGGCAGACAAGAAACAGGCGATGGCAAAGATTATTACAGGACAGGAATCTTTAATCTGGTATTGGACCGGATGCTCATTGAGCTCAGGAACAGATTCTCCAATCAGAATTGTGACATAATGCGTGGAATACAAGCTTTAAATCCAAGTAGCAGAAGCTTCTGTGACAAAGATAGCCTTTTTGCATTTGCCAAATTGTATGGGTGTGACCTTGTGGACCTTGAGCATGAGCTCTACCAAATTAAAAGAGTTTTAGATCGTAAGATAAAGCAAGGGATGCAGAGACCACCTACAATTGTAGAGCTGGCAGCTTTTATTGAACCATACCAGGATGTCTTTGATGTTTTCTCCAGGCTTTGTAAAATTGCATTGGCAATACCTGTCAGCACAGCTGCTTGTGAACGCAGTTTTTCCTGCTTGAAGCTTGTCAAAACACACCTGAGAACTACAATGGGAGAGGATAGGCTGAGTGATCTAGGGGTGTTGAGCATAGAACACAGGAGGGCAGCGTCTTTAAATTTAGATGAGTTTGTTGATCGATTTGCTAGAAATCATCACAACCGAAGAATACAGCTGCTGTAAACTAACAGCTAAGTAACCAGCATCTGTCTGTTATACCTGCCAATTCTGCATCATTAACAGCCCCAACATTCTTTTGTTTTTCCTAAAGTGTATTATGTGACATGGGTATTGCAATGTTAGTACATGTCTGTTCTATTTAGACTTATCTGGTCAGCTTCCCAGACAGACACTCTCAGATATGTTCTCAAGAATTACAAAAAAGACAATTGTCAAATTATTTACATGGATCTACCTTCACTCACTCACTCACTCACTCACTCACTCACTCACTCACTCACTCACTCACTCACTCACTCACTCACTCACTCACTCACTCACTCACTCACACACACACACACACACACACACACACACACACACACACACACACACACACACACACACACACACACACACACACACACACACACACTGTTTGTAGTGAAACAGTTCAATGTACATGTTCTCACAGACACACAGACACACACACACACACACACACACACACACACACACACACACACACACACACACACACACACACACACACACACACAATTCAATGTACATTTTACACATTGTTGATATTTGTTTTTCTTTATGTTTTATGGGACATGTGTGTGTGTGACGTTTATTTTTTACTCTTTATATATACATATGTTTATTATCGCAAATAAAATGAATATTGCACTTAAAAGGCTACAGTTTACTTTAATAAATGATCGCCTAAAATGACAATTCATATCGTGTCTTTCTGTCATTTGCACTAAAAGCTTCCCCTTCTCATGTTAAAGTCCTGAACCCCCTCACATAATCATGACACATCGCACTCGCACATTATCTAAGCACCCATTCCAATAACATGGGATTATCAGTAACAGTAAGACATCATTAGTGTCCATAAGAAGGTTCAATCCATTGTTTATGGCTAGATGAGCTGTTAGAAAAACTGCTGCTCTGAGTGATGCAGTGCGTGAGTTTTAAAATAGTAGTTTTTGACAATCAAGTGCCACCCCAAATAAAAGACTGGCCAGAGCTGGCCCCCCCAGAAATAATGTCCTGGCTACGCCCCTGACTAATACCCTCACTTAAACATCTCTGAGGATTGTTTGTTTCACTTATTGATGTACTGTGTCGGGCTGGGGGTGTGTGTGCGGTCACGGAGCTGAAGCGAAGCGCAGCAGACTAGATAGACACAACACATAACTTAGTTTGGTTTCCTTTTTTATTTTTGTTTATATACATTTGTTTATTGAACATCACACAACAACACATCACATCAAATAGCATAGATCTTGTACATTAAGATGTGTGATCATCTTTTTGTTTTAGAGAAAAGATTAGAAAAAAAAAACATAAATCAAAACTTAAAACCCACCCATTCTCCCACCCCAATCGGTCCACCTTTCTCCATCAATGTATCACATCAAAACAACTTGTATCTGTACACTGCCAATGTTGCAACAGTTTTTCCCAGTCGACCCCGTAAGTGAGAATATGATCTTTTCAAGCTTAAGGAATGACATTAAATCAGTCCCCCAATAATTATTTGTTGGGGGTTTGGGTGACTTCCAGTGTAAAAGGATACATCTGCAGGCAATTCGAGAGGCAAATGCTAAAACATTTCATTTCCGTTTACTAAATTCAGAGTGGTTCAGGGGGACTCCAAATATAGCAATAAGTGGAGAGATATCAGTGGAGGATATCTGTATCTAGAACCTCAGATATAATCTTGAAAACGTTTTTCCAGAATCCTGTTAGCTTTGAGCACAACCAGAAGGTATGGGCCAGGTCAGACGGGACAAAGGCACGTCTATTACAGGCCTCACTGGTGCCTGGGAAAATCTTCGCTAATTTGGCTTTGCTGAAATGCATTCTGTGTAGTACTTTGTACTGTATTAAATTAAGACGGGTGCAGGATGAGTAGTTCACTTGTAATTTGGCCCTTTCCCACCAGGTGCCTTGAAATTGGATTCCTAGCTCATTTTCCCACTCCTGTTTAATTTTGACCAGCAGACAGGGGCTGGATTGAAGGATATTTGTGTATAACTTTGACAACATCCCTGCCAGGCTTTCAGGCCTGTCAAGAATATTTGGTAAGTCTGCAGGCAGTGATGGGAATGTGCTGCAATGATCTTTTTGCTTTGGGGTAAGTCATACTCATGGGACAAACGTTTAAAGTCAACAAATGTCCCATTTAAAAACAGATCTCGGAATGATATGATACCTTTCTCCTGCCAAACTGTAAATGCAGAGTCAAGCTTTGATGGTAAGAAATTATGATTATCGCATAATGGACCAAGCAGGATGAAATTGTTTAGTTTGAAGTGTTTGCGGAACTGTGTCCTTATTTTCAAGGTTGATAAGATTACAGGGTTTGAAGTATAAGTTGTGCCGGAGAATGGTAAAGGGGAGCATGTCAGAGCTACAAGTGAGGAGGTGTGGCAGGAGAGAGACTCCATTTTACACCAGTCTAACTCACTCTCATACCACCAGCTGAGTATTTTTCGTATATTTGCTGCCCAGTAGTAGAACATGAAATTAGACAGGCCCAGGCCACGCTCTTGTCTTGCTGCCTGCAGTGATCTTTTGTTAATTCTGGCAACTTTGCCTGCCCACAAGAATGGAAGGATAATTTGGTCAAGCTTCTTGAAAAAAGATTTTGTCAAGAAGAGAAAAAGGAACAAAAATCTCGGCAAGACATTAATTTTTATAGTTTTTACCCTGCCCGCTAATGACAATGGCAACCTGGACCATCTCTGTAGGTCAGCTTTCACTTTATTCATTAGTTTGCCAATGTTATTTTTATGTAACCCCTGAAATGAATCGGTAATGTTAATCCCTAGATATTGAACACTTTCTGGTGAAAGATTGAAAGGAATTTGTCCCTCTGTGAGTGTTTTGGCTTTAGAGTTAATTGGGAAACATACTGTTTTTTGGAGATTGATTTTGTAGCCTGAAAACGTGCCAAATTCCTCCAGTATCTGTATTATTTTATTAGCGCAGGTGATGGGATCTGCTATATAAATGAGTAGTTCATCTGCATACAGGGAGACGCGGTGCTCCATATTTCCCCGTCTGATACCTTGCAGATGTGTTGATGTTCGAAGCAATATGGCCAACGGCTCGATAGCAAGGGCGAACAGCAGTGGTGATAATGGGCATCCTTGACGGGTTCCGCGGGACAGAGGAAAGTATTTTGAGTACTGTCTGTTTGTGTTAACGCGGGCAAGGGGCGATGAGTAGAGAAGGCGAATCCATGATATGAATTCTTTCCCAAACCCACATTTTTCCACTACCTTAAATAAATACTCCCATTCTACCCTGTCAAAAGCTTTTTCCGCATCTAACGAGAGCACTATTTCAGGCTTTGTTGCATTCGATGGGGCAGAGATAATATTTAATAAGCATCTTATATTTGATGCTAGCTGACGACCTCTGATGAAGCCAGTTTGGTCCTCAGAGATTATAGCGGGGAGACATGTTTCTCATCTTCTTGCCAGAGTTTTGCTAGTATTTTTACATCAACATTAAGAAGTGATATAGGCAAGAAGATAGGCAACACTTTATGACATGTTTAACAAATGTACATTTGCCTCAAAAAAAGTGCTTTACTGAGCAATAAAAATCAATTTACCTAGAATAAATAAATAAAACTGGTCTGGTGCTCCACACAGTGGAGGCCCTGTCCTTCAGTCCATTTTTGTTTATGCTTTTGACAATGTTCATGTATATTGTCTTTTTGTCAGCTTTGTGCATGGTCATTTTCTCTGGGTTTGCAACCTTGAGCAGGGGGCCTGTCAGCTCTCCGAGCCCTGGGCTCAGGTATATCTCCGGGAAAGGGTCTGTTGGGTCTGGTTTGGCTCTGCTTTGTCCGTAGCTCCTTAAAAGTCTCTGTTCCTCAGCGCAGAGGCTCCGGCTCCAGAGTTGCAGGATCCTCTGGGCCACCCGGACAGAGTGTAGACCCAGCAGAGAGCCCAAGGCCCGGGCATTGCTCAGCTCCGGCCCCACTGCATCGACCACCTGCTGAAGGCTCAGGGTCCCAGATCTGCACAGCGCCACCATCAGTCCTGGTGTCTCGCTGCTGCTAACGTCCATCCTGGCTCCATGAACCAGAGGCTCTTTTAACAACCAGTGCAGAGAGTCAGTCTCTGGACACCTTTTATGGTTAAAAAGGGCCCAAGACTTAAACACCCTGATAAAAGGGAGGTAACCCACTTTAAAATAGTTAAATCAGTTAAAAACACCTTGATAAAAGGGAGGTAACCCACTTAACTTTAAAATGGTTAAATCAGTTAAAAACAGAGCAGCATCCAGCCCCAGGTTACTCACGCGTCTTAGAATGCAGCTGCTCACATCTCTCCACACCAAATCGGCCGGGCCGGTAAGATACCTTTGCAGAAACTGCACTCTAAAGGTGGCTGTTCGGCTGGCCAGGTGGACAAGGCCCTGTCCCCCCTCCTCTCTAGATAAAAACAGCACCCCCTGTGGCACCCAGTGTAGCCCATCCCAAAAGAAATCTACCAATCTCTTTTGTATTTGGGCCAGTAGGCCTGAGGGAGGGTCTACACAGGTAAGGCGGTGCCACAGTTGGGATGCCACAAGGTTGTTTAAAACCAACACTCTTAAAAGACATCTGCGGGAGCAGCCACTTCCATTTGGACAGTTTTTTTCAATCTTCTCTGTGACGTTCTCCCAGTTCTTCTGGACTATATTTGTGTTCCCTACGCACACACCCAGGTACTTTATGCCATCTCTTTTCCACGTCATGCCCTGGGGAAGAACTGGGAGACCGCCACGCCACTCACCGACAGCGAGGGCCTCACTCTTCTTCCAATTGACCCTCGCTGCCGATGCTGAACCAAAATCTGTCACAATATTGGTTAAAATGTCTGCATCCCTCTGGTCACTAATAAAAACAGCGATGTCGTCCGCATACGCAGATAAAACCGTGCTTCCATTAAAACCAGGTAAAAAGCCCTTGCAATTTAGAGCGTATTTTGCAGAGGAGGGGTAATAATAATAATACCGAGACCAGATCTTGCTTTGAAATCATCAGGGGTATTCAAACATTCAATTACTGGGCCGGGGTTTGGTTCAACATTTCCTGATAGTAAGAGCAGGAGAACAATAAAACATTTCCTTTTCACTGAAATTTTTTTTAGCATAGATTTGATATTTATAACTCTCATGTTACATTGCTGATATGAGCGGAATGAAGACAACCAGTCATACTGACTACAAAGATGAATAAGATAGGGTCATGAGATCCTCGGAAATTAGTAGGCCTATGCTCCAATTTAGAGAGCTCCTAGAAAATGTAGAATCCCAGTTTATGTCTTTATGTAGGATGACAAGATGAGGCATATTTTGGTCTCCAGACCCTTCACGCACCTCATAAGGATTGAGAACAGTCAATAGGAAAAATAAAGGGGCTGAGAGAAACATGCTGGCTGGCATGTGTCAGGGGGCAGAAAAGGCCTACTGAAGAAATCCAAAATCAGCGAGGTGGGAATCCTGTCCGCTTTTTCCGTTCTGCCAGTTAAAGGAAAGATCTGAATAATGCACTCAAAGTAAAGATATATCCTGTAAAAAACATAAAACACTTACAGATAGTGATGTTACATACTGCACCAAGGCTTTGGAGCGTGTGTCGATTAATGCAGGAAGTTTTTTGTAAAGCGCGTATCGAGGCTTGTATCGTTTCAGGCCAGTGACGTCATCGGTGACAAACGAAGCCTCGCTGCCCGTCAGTTCCACGTGACTGCTTCAGATAGTGCTTCAGATCGGTTGAACCACTGACACTTTACAGTTTCACTCATATTCCCCCTCCTGTACCCGGCACCAGTGTGCCGATAGGATTAGGAGGACTAATACCCTCACTTAAACATCTCTGAGGATTGTTTGTTTCACTTATTGATGTACTGTGTCGGGCTGGGGGTGTGTGTGCGGTCACGGAGCTGAAGCGAAGCGCAGCAGACTAGATAGACACAACACATAACTTAGTTTGGTTTCCTTTTTTATTTTTGTTTATATACATTTGTTTATTGAACATCACACAACAACACATCACATCAAATAGCATAGATCTTGTACATTAAGATGTGTGATCATCTTTTTGTTTTAGAGAAAAGATTAGAAAAAAAAAACATAAATCAAAACTTAAAACCCACCCATTCTCCCACCCCAAGTCGGTCCACCTTTCTCCATCAATGTATCACATCAAAACAACTTGTATCTGTACACTGCCAATGTTGCAACAGTTTTTCCCAGTCGACCCCGTAAGTGAGAATATGATCTTTTCAAGCTTAAGGAATGACATTAAATCAGTCCCCCAATAATTATTTGTTGGGGGTTTGGGTGACTTCCAGTGTAAAAGGATACATCTGCAGGCAATTCGAGAGGCAAATGCTAAAACATTTCATTTCCGTTTACTAAATTCAGAGTGGTTCAGGGGGACTCCAAATATAGCAATAAGTGGAGAGATATCAGTGGAGGATATCTGTATCTAGAACCTCAGATATAATCTTGAAAACGTTTTTCCAGAATCCTGTTAGCTTTGAGCACAACCAGAAGGTATGGGCCAGGTCAGACGGGACAAAGGCACGTCTATTACAGGCCTCACTGGTGCCTGGGAAAATCTTCGCTAATTTGGCTTTGCTGAAATGCATTCTGTGTAGTACTTTGTACTGTATTAAATTAAGACGGGTGCAGGATGAGTAGTTCACTTGTAATTTGGCCCTTTCCCACCAGGTGCCTTGAAATTGGATTCCTAGCTCATTTTCCCACTCCTGTTTAATTTTGACCAGCAGACAGGGGCTGGATTGAAGGATATTTGTGTATAACTTTGACAACATCCCTGCCAGGCTTTCAGGCCTGTCAAGAATATTTGGTAAGTCTGCAGGCAGTGATGGGAATGTGCTGCAATGATCTTTTTGCTTTGGGGTAAGTCATACTCATAGGACAAACGTTTAAAGTCAACAAATGTCCCATTTAAAAACAGATCTCGGAATGATATGATACCTTTCTCCTGCCAAACTGTAAATGCAGAGTCAAGCTTTGATGGTAAGAAATTATGATTATTGCATAATGGACCAAGCAGGATGAAATTGTTTAGTTTGAAGTGTTTGCGGAACTGTGTCCTTATTTTCAAGGTTGATAAGATTACAGGGTTTGAAGTATAAGTTGTGCCGGAGAATGGTAAAGGGGAGCATGTCAGAGCTACAAGTGAGGAGGTGTGGCAGGAGAGAGACTCCATTTTACACCAGTCTAACTCACTCTCATACCACCAGCTGAGTATTTTTCGTATATTTGCTGCCCAGTAGTAGAACATGAAATTAGACAGGCCCAGGCCACGCTCTTGTCTTGCTGCCTGCAGTGATCTTTTGTTAATTCTGGCAACTTTGCCTGCCCACAAGAATGGAAGGATAATTTGGTCAAGCTTCTTGAAAAAAGATTTTGTCAAGAAGAGAAAAAGGAACAAAAATCTCGGCAAGACATTAATTTTTATAGTTTTTACCCTGCCCGCTAATGACAATGGCAACCTGGACCATCTCTGTAGGTCAGCTTTCACTTTATTCATTAGTTTGCCAATGTTATTTTTATGTAACCCCTGAAATGAATCGGTAATGTTAATCCCTAGATATTGAACACTTTCTGGTGAAAGATTGAAAGGAATTTGTCCCTCTGTGAGTGTTTTGGCTTTAGAGTTAATTGGGAAACATACTGTTTTTTGGAGATTGATTTTGTAGCCTGAAAACGTGCCAAATTCCTCCAGTATCTGTATTATTTTATTAGCGCAGGTGATGGGATCTGCTATATAAATGAGTAGTTCATCTGCATACAGGGAGACGCGGTGCTCCATATTTCCCCGTCTGATACCTTGCAGATGTGTTGATGTTCGAAGCAATATGGCCAACGGCTCGATAGCAAGGGCGAACAGCAGTGGTGATAATGGGCATCCTTGACGGGTTCCGCGGGACAGAGGAAAGTATTTTGAGTACTGTCTGTTTGTGTTAACGCGGGCAAGGGGCGATGAGTAGAGAAGGCGAATCCATGATATGAATTCTTTCCCAAACCCACATTTTTCCACTACCTTAAATAAATACTCCCATTCTACCCTGTCAAAAGCTTTTTCCGCATCTAACGAGAGCACTATTTCAGGCTTTGTTGCATTCGATGGGGCAGAGATAATATTTAATAAGCATCTTATATTTGATGCTAGCTGACGACCTCTGATGAAGCCAGTTTGGTCCTCAGAGATTATAGCGGGGAGACATGTTTCTCATCTTCTTGCCAGAGTTTTGCTAGTATTTTTACATCAACATTAAGAAGTGATATAGGCAAGAAGATAGGCAACACTTTATGACATTGAAAAATAGACTGGATGACTTTGTCCGTCGTCTATTATAAACTAATGTTCCAGATGCCAATCCACCATTGAGTGACAGTAAATCACGTTGTTATCTTCTTTCTTTCTTTATTAAACTTTCTTTACATGCATTTGCTTGTGTGTGTGTGTGTGTGTGGTTTCTGAAATAAGGATACAATAATAAGTATTACCAGGGTGCGATTTGACAAAAAAACAGAGGGGGGGATGTTTTTTATTTTTTATTCATAGACAAGAACATTGGACTTTTAACTTGCATAGGGAGAAAAAAACGCAAAAGGTAGGCTATATATATACACCTGTTCACTAAATAATTCACTAAAATAGCAAAACGTGCTGTCAACAATTCAGGGACAGGTCTGGAAAACTAGACTAGGTAAACAGTCGGCTCTGGTGACGAATTTGTGGTGGCTTTTTCGGTTTTCCTGTCGGGGCATTGTCTGCAGCATTTCGGCCCTCTTTTATCCACAATTCTGCAAATGTGTGCGCAGGAAAGGATGCCACCTCTGGACCATTGACACCAATGAACAGTAGGCCATTCAAAGTGGAGACGTGCATTCTGTTTCGTTCTTCCGTGAGGATGTGGTTCATCGCACTAAAGCCACGCTCGCACTCAGCCGTTGACACGGAGCGTGGAGACAGCGATGAGCACTTTTTTCAAAGTCTCCCCAGTGACACCATTGCATTTCAGTTCATGAAATTCTTTGAGGAGTGTGGGCATATTTGTGTCTGCTATAGCAAGGCTTTTATGAATGGTCAGAAGTTTGTCATCCCCATAAAGCAACCGTTCATCTTCATCGGAGGGCCAATTTGAGGGGTTCAGCGCAGCCGCCGCAGAAAAAATGGCGTTGTCATCGAGCCTGCTCTGGATGTTATCGGCCAAGGAGATGAAAAAACGCTCACGAAAGGTCTCTGCCTTCCGCTGTTCTCCGTCACTCGGCTGAGACACATTAACCCCCTTAAATGTTTGCTTACTGCCCAATTCCTCCTTCAGACATCGTATGTTCACTCCATCGGCATTCCTCATAGCCCTCAGTGTCCGCACGGCAACGCCCACCTCAGCAGTAGCGGTGATTGCTGTGGCATCTCGTCTCTGAAGAAAGAGGGACAGGGCCTGCATCGTTTCGAGCGCGTCTTTTACGAATGCCATCTCCACCACGAAAAGCCACTGAGTCATCTTAGCATGCATTCCCTTACATTTGGCCCTGTCTTTGGTTGATCGTGATGTGTCTTCGGCCAGTGACGCGAAGAGTTTGACCAGGGCTGGATAGCTTTGCCAAAGAGCCGTCACAGATGTGCAAGACGAGGATAGCCAGCGCACGTCAAACACCCTTCCTATCCTGCGAGCTTGCATCTCCAAATTGGAAGCGACAAGCTCTAGCTCTCGCATGTTCTTTGGACTTTGAGAGAAGAAGGCGTACAGGGAGTCAGTGAACATCTGGAAATGACTTGCATCTGTAATTTGTTTGACAGTGTCATGGACGGCAAGTTCTAGTTTGTGATTCATGCAGTGAATGACAATCAGGTTGGGGTTGATCTCCTCACGTAGGAGTGTGGCGACCCCCTTGTATCGGCCCAACATAGCGGCGGCCCCATCCGTCGCGAACCCAATTAGTCGGGAGCGCAACATGTGTTTTGAGATACCCTGCTTCTCAAGGCACTGAAGCACAGTGTCACGGATCGCCGATCCAGTGCACGACTGCAACTCAGCAAGTTGGAAGAAGAAATTGCAACACTCCCCTTCAAATGGAATTCTAATGTAAATGATCAGACATGTTTTATTTGAAACTGTTGTGCTCTCATCAATGAGAATGCTGAACTTGTCGGGTGAGCTTTTAAGGAAGTCCACCAGATGCACTGTCATTTTCTCTGCAATAAACATCAGCATATTCCGACATGCCTTGAATGCAGCATGTTACCGAGGTTAACATCGTTGAGTTGTTGCAGTTCAACCAGGTGAGGCTGCATTTTGAATGACAGGTCAGTGTAGCAGATCATGTAAGCTGTGCGAATGCAGTACTCTGTGGTTTTTAAACTATGCTCATGATGCTTTCGCCACAGAGCTGCACTGTTCTCATTTGCCTTTTCAATTGCGGCGTCTTGTCTTTTTTGTACAATTTCAATACATTTGATATGGCTTTGACATTTTCCGTGCTTGCTGATTTTGTCATTTAATTTTTTTGGCCGTTTTGGCTTTTATGCCTTTAATGAAGGCAGAGTCTATATGAAGCCTTTCCTGTGTGTGTGGGCCTAAATCCCTGACGTCGGAACAAGCTTGGCACTTGACTGACCCGTCTGTGCTGACAGCTAGCCACTCACGACCCTCTCTCCATTTAGCAAAGCGCCCTGGCTCAATGCACCCTCCTACCACATGCGTTTCAGAGTCGCTAGCAACATCGGCGTTTCTTTCATCAAGTGGCTGGGAATCGTCCTGCAGGCCTACATGAACGCCAACCTCCAGCGAATTTCTTGCGCTATCACTCTCAGGTGTTAATTTCGTTGTTTTATTATTTGGTCCCGTAAAGTAGGACGATATGCTGCTCTGAACGCGTTTCATGTTTGCATCAGCGCTGTTTTTCCTGCAAAGTTCCCGCACTAAAATGTTACAATGTTTTTGTTTTCGATGACGTTCCGAAATATGCGCAGTCTGCCAGAAGGCTGCTGAATAGCCTACTCTGACACTGAAGATCGTTAGATTTCAAGAGTTTAAGTAGTCTAGCAGTTAAGTTGCATTCATCGCTATCAAGGGGGGGAAATCCTTGTCCCCACCGGAGATAAAAATAATTTAGCAGAGGTAGGGATAGGAAAACCAGAGGGGGGGAAATCCTCACCATCCCCCCCTACAAATCGCACCCTGAGTATTACTAACATTGCATGGCTAACAGATCAACTCAACTTGCAATCTTCTGCAATACAAACTTGGCCACTAGATGGCACTCCAACATAAGGCAATGGCTGTAGCCACAGTAGCTTCTATGAGAAAATGTAGCAGGCACATGTTCATGGAACTATTCATTATTACAGCTAGATTTCTTAACTTAATATCACACATAACCAACAGGGTAAATATTAAGATTCTTCATGTCAAATCCCAACTCAGGGATATTTAAATAGTGCCCATTTGGCAGAATGAGGTTAGCATGACTTGCAGAAATGAGCGCATGGCTAGTTAGCTCTTGCAGCTGCAAACTCTCAACTTCTCCTACATACATCATACATTCTTATAACACAGTCAATACAAAACACATATCAACTTAACAGTACTTACATCTTAATGGACGCACACTAACACAGGTAAACTGGAAATACAGCAGCAGGAACTCACAGCTCTCGTCACCAACTACGGAGACGTTAGATATTGGGCCAAACCATTACATGGACTAATCCAAACTAAAGGGGGGGAAACGGAACAGTCCAAGTGAGAGGGCCTTTTTCACAGCCGCCCCCAGATTTCTGTAGGAAATCTGTACCTGTTAAAGGGCCTATCTAACCTACTTAGTCTACACGATCTAATCCGGTATGCTGGGTAGGCTGATGATTCTTGCCACTGGACGTGTGTAGGAGCGATCTCCCACCTTCACCTCGATGACTCTGATCCGACCATCAAGTCCAGGCATGGTCCGGGTGATCTTCCCCACTGGCCACAACGCTCTAGGTAGCTGAGGGTCAACCACCATCACGGTGTCCCCAACACTCAGGCTTGGTGGGTCTGAGTGCAATTTCTGACGAGCCTGTAGACCTGGCAGGTAGCTCCTGATGAAGTGCTTCCAGAAGTGATCTGCAAGCAACTGGCTATGACGCCATCTCCGTCGGCTGAGGAGTTCTGACTCAGGGTACACCACCTGAGGAAGGGACGCGTCAGGCCGCCCCATCAGCAAAGTGTTGGGTGTAACTGGGTCAGGGTCAGCCACGTCAGATGAAGTGTAGCCCAGGGGCTTGGCATTCAAGATCCCCTCTACTTCTATTAACAGCGTGCGCAAGACCTCTTCAGAGAGGGATTGAGAGCCGACAGTCACCTGTAGGGCTTGCTTCAGTGACCTTATCTCCCTCTCCCAACAACCCCCAAAGTGAGGAGCACTTGGGGGATTAAAGGTGAACTGAATTTGCTGAGTGGCAAGCTGGGCTTGTAGGTCTGAGCTGAGTGAGTTGAAGGTCTCTCTAAGTTCACGTTCACCTGCTTTAAAATTGGTTCCGTGGTCTGAGAGTAGTTCGAAGGGCTTGCCTCGACGTGCCACGAACCGCCTCAAAGCCATTAAGAAGGCATCACAATCCATGCTAGAGAGAATATCCAAATGTACAGCTCGGGTTGTCATGCACTTGAATATAATACCCCATCTCTTCTCAGTTCTCCTACCAATCTTAACGCTGTACGGGCCAAAGCAATCGACTCCAGTGGAGTAAAAGGCAGGCTGATGTAAGCGGAGTCGAGCTGGAGGTAGATCCGCCATTCTTGGGATGGCGGGCTGGCCGCGCCACTTCCTGCATTGAACACAGCGGTGTTGATGCCGACGAATGGCTTCTCTTCCTCTTAGAATCCAATATTTCCTCCTCATTTCTGCGAACACACGCTCACTGCCTGGGTGATAAAGCTGGTCATCGTACTCCTGGATGAGGAGCTGGGTGATTCTGTGCTTAGGATCCAGCACAATTGGGTGTATTGCCCCAGCCTCCAGTGTAGTAGCTTGACGCAGGCGTCCGCCGACCCGTATTAGCTGTGAGGTGCTATCAAATTCAGGTGCGAGAGAGAGGAGGCGACTGGTACTGGACAGAGGCTTACCCGCCACGAGCTGCTGACGGTCTGCCTCAAAGCAGTCTTGTTGGACTTGCTGAAGAAGAATATTCTTAGCCTCTCTGTAACTGTCAGCTGTAAGCTGTGCACTGTCCTGCCCATGTAAAGACAAAGCAGTGGCTTTGACTAGATCATGAAAAGTCTGGTACTGATCAGCATCAGGGACTGGAGGAATGACTGCCGTAGAGGTGAGACCACAGAAAATGGTTTTCCTTTGTTCCTCGCTGTCTGCAATGATTGCTGGCTGCATGGGCGCTTGAGGCCACTGGTCTGGTTTCTCCCATAAGAAGGCAGGTCCTCGAAGCCAGCGGCTGTCTGCGGTGAGTTCTGAAAGGAGTTTCCCTCGGGTGATGTCATCAGCCGAATTGCTTGCTGTGTCTACATACCGCCACGCCTCTCTGTCGGTCAGATCTTGAATTTCGGCAATGCGTGTTCCCACAAACACCTTATACCTACAGGAGTCTGACTGCAGCCAAGCGAGGACGGTGGTAGAATCCGTCCACAGGGTCACTCGATGTATAGGGAGTGTCAGCTCTTCTTTCAGCACCTTAGACAGCTGCGCTCCGGACAGCGCTGCACAGAGCTCCAGACGAGGGATGGACTGTTGTTTCTTTGGGGCTACACGCGATCTGGCACTGAGGAAGGCTATTTCAACATCACCCCCGGACGCCTCGCTCCTCAGGTAAGCAACAGAGCCATAGGCCCTTTCGGAAGCGTCGCAGAAGACGTGTATCTCCCTCTGAATGGCTGAGGAATCCATACCAGGGCTGGTGTAGCATCTTGCCAACTTGATGGTCTGTAGGACTGGAAGCTCGCTCTCCCACTCCTGCCAGGTGCGTAACAGATCATCAGGCAACGATGGATCGTCCCAGTCCCGTCTTTTGTCCCACAGCCGCTGAACTATCATCTTAGCCCTGGTGGTATATGGCACGATAAAACCCAAAGGGTCATACTGGCTCGCAAGCACCTGATAAATGGTGCGCATGGTGATAGTAGAGTGCTCCAAGGGGCGAGACTTGTATGACAGTGTATCTGAAGGGCAATGCCAGTGCAGTCCCAGGGCAGACTCATGGGCATCCAGCTGGCCTTGGGCTATCCACATTTCTGCACTGTCTGACCTGATCTCTCGTGGGAGATGAGCAATGACAGAGGTTTTATTACTTGCCCACTGTCTCAGTTCAAAGCCTCCACTAATCAAAGTAGCTTGTAGCTGATCCACCAAGGCCTTGCCATCCACCTCAGCAGGTATGCTCCTCAGACAATTGTCCACGTAGAAGGACTGCAGCACAGCGTCCCTGATGGCATCTCCCTCCCTGCTGTGGTCCACGATGTGTTTTTGGAGGGCAAATACCGCACAGCAGGGTGAACACGTTGTGCCGAAGGGAAGCACTCTCCACTCATAGATGTCTGGTGGCTCTTCACGCTTCAAGTCCCTCCACAGGAAACGGAGTAGGGGTTGGTCCTGTGGTTGAAGTCTGACCTGGTGAAACATGCCACGAATATCACTGCTGATACCCACAGCGTGTTCTCTGAACCGTAGCAGCACTGCGAGTAAAGAGGGTCCCAGTGTTGGACCAGGAAGCAAGAGTTTGTTGAGATTCTTACCTCCATACTCAAATGAACAGTTGAAGACCACCCGATTCTTGCCATTATGGAACACCATATGGTGTGGAATGTACCAGCGGGTGTGGTTGTCTTCCTCCTCCGGTGGTAGCTTACGGACGTAACCAGCTTCCACCAATCTCTTGACTTCAGCAATGTATGCTGCTGCTTTCTCTGGCTCTCGGGCCAGTCTTCTCTCTGTGCTCCGTAGCTGGGGAAGAACGGCTTCCTTCGGGGCTCGAAGTGGAGGCATGTCCTTCATCCGAAGAAGAGGAGTAGCATAGCGGCATACTCCGGCTATTTCCACCCTTGTGGTTTGGCTCTCAAGGATGGCGATGGCTTCTGTATCCTGACGAGAGCGCGTGCTGAGCTTCTCGTTATGCCAGGGCAGTGTGTCCATCTGCCACAACCTCTCTACATGGCTGTAGATGTCTGGTGGAGTGGATGTGGTGGCAGTGAACAAACACTGCTGCTCATTGAGGTAGTGCTTCATTCCATGGGCTGGACCCTGGAGCGTCCATCCCAGTCGAGTCCTCACAGCTGCTGGACTTCCTGGTGGCCCCAGACGCACAGGTTCAACCGGGGTGATTAGGTGCGGGTGGTCGGAGCCTATCAGCAGCAGTGGACGCACACCTTGAAAGGGCTTTAGAGGCAGATCTTGTAGGTGCCGATATCTCTTCTGAAGGCTCTGCACGGGGTAAGTATGTTCGGCTAGACCCAGACGCTTAGCAGTGAAGGCTCTGGTGATCCGGAATGTTTGCTGAGGCTCTGCTGCTGTAGATATAGTGAAGGACACAACAGCACCATGAACAGTCTGTAGCTCTTGCCGGACAGTTCTCAGGTGGAGCTCCTCAGGTTGGCCTTCGAGACCCAGCTGATGGGCAGCTGCATGGAGGAGGATGGTTCGTTCGGAACCATCATCTAAGATGGCATAGGCCTCGATGGCCCTGTTTCCGTTCCGCAGCACAACTTTGATCAGTTTAAGTAGCACTTTCCGTCCTTCCAGTGGCCTGTCTATATACAAAACCTCCTCTGTGTTGCTCTTATGTGTCTCTGACTTGGATTGGATCCAGTCTTTGCCCTCCTTCCCTGATTTCTCTTTAGACCGCTCATTGAGGTCATGCAGAACAAGGAGGTGTCGGTTGTTGCATGTCTTGCATCGCATCTTCAGGTCACATTCAGATGCACGATGTGCCCTGCCGCAACGCCAACAGCCGTTATTGCTCTTTATCCAGGTCTGCTTCTGAGTGGTGCTAAGCAGCTTGAAATTTGCACAGTTGTTAAAGGAATGCTTATCATTGTCACAGTATGGGCAATATTTCTTACTGGTGTCAGAAGAAGGCGGTGTTGTCTTCACCTGTGTAGGCGACACACCTGTGCTTAGGAGGACGGTGGAGGACTCCTTTCTTGACTTGAAGGTCCTCTGTTGATCTTTGCTCTTATTTTCCTTCTCTATCGTGCTCTTGATACTGAATCTAGAGTTGTCCTCTTGTACCTGGAGTTCGAACTCTAACCAGTCAGCCAGATCAAGGAGAGTGGGTATGGGTACCACATGTGGATGGGTATGTCGCCGGAAATGAGAGCGGAGATCATGTGGGAGTTTGGATAGCAGCCGGGAGACATGTGAGCCACACTCCAACTCTACTTTGCCTTTTCTTCCTAGCTGCTCCAGCATGCCCACCAGAGAACGCACCCGGAGAGCAAACATCCTGAAGGCTTTGATGTCGGCGCTCGCTATATTGGGCCCATCCATAACTTCTGCTATCCTCTGCAAGGCAAGTTGGTGGGGCTGCCCATATTGGAGGTCGAGTGCACCCATTGTGTCTGTATATGGATGTCTTGAATTACTATATGAATCAGCAATCAGGAGTGCCTCTTCGTTCTTCAGATGATCAACTAAGATCTGGTATCTGAACCTTTCTGATGAGTGCCTGGGCAGAAGATTTTCGAGAGCTATTCGAAGACGACTGAATTCTCTTGGACTGGGCTGTGTCATATCTGGAATAGTAGGCTTCGGCCCACGGTAAGTCTGCTCCCGTCCACCGATAGGGCTTGGCGATCGAGACGGAGAGTGACGAGACTTTGGTGTCTGGCTGTGCCTATAGGGCCTCTGGCTATAACCACGGGATTGTGGAGTTCTAGCAGGCCGCCTCCAGTATGCCTCTTCATCTTCGCTTTCAGATGTTTCTCTTGTATCTGATTGTCTACTTGCCCTTGACATCCTATGCCGAGCTGGAAAGCGTTCCCTCTGATGTGATTCCTTCCATGCCTCTGACATCCTAGACAGTGCTGGTGATGGTTCTCTCAGGCGTGATTCCCTGCTTGACTCCATCCTGGGGGGTGATGGTGATGCTCCTCTTCTGGTCTGTTCCTTTACCTCTGATTGGAGAGTAGGGGCTGATCTGTCTTTTGCAGGGGAATCGCCTGTGTGTAATGTCTGAATCAGACTACTCAGATGTGAAACTTGACGCTGTAGCTGCTCTGTTTCAAAGGCACTCTTGCGACTCAGCTGTTCCATCTTGAACTCGTTGTTCTTATTTTCTTTGCGAAGATTTTCGTTCTCCATCTGTATCAGCTCTAACTCACTGAATAAGGCTCTCTTTCCTTCCTTGCTAGGCTTCTTAACCTTCTCAGTGGACTCATCATCCTTGGGATTCCATTCATCCCTTGTATGAAGGTCTTGAAGGCTGCACTGACTGATGGGCGATGGTGAACGCCTACCACCCACTGCTCCTTCATGCTCCTCTGCTTCTTCATCCTCATGCCTGTGGCCGTATAGTGAATGAAGTGGAGGTCTGGATGTTCTCCTGAGGGCTGTGAGATCGTAGCTTTCCAGGTACGCGGGGAGGGTAGTCTTCCTCCTGACACGCGCACTGTTCGGGTCTTCTGACATCGCATACATCTTTATCAATGATGAATCAGATCCGGCTCGAAGGACCATGAAAAATAGACTGGATGACTTTGTCCGTCGTCTATTATAAACTAATGTTCCAGATGCCAATCCACCATTGAGTGACAGTAAATCACGTTGTTATCTTCTTTCTTTCTTTATTAAACTTTCTTTACATGCATTTGCTTGTGTGTGTGTGGTTTCTGAAATAAGGATACAATAATAAGTATTACTAACATTGCATGGCTAACAGATCAACTCAACTTGCAATCTTCTGCAATACAAACTTGGCCACTAGATGGCACTCCAACATAAGGCAATGGCTGTAGCCACAGTAGCTTCTATGAGAAAATGTAGCAGGCACATGTTCATGGAACTATTCATTATTACAGCTAGATTTCTTAACTTAATATCACACATAACCAACAGGGTAAATATTAAGATTCTTCATGTCAAATCCCAACTCAGGGATATTTAAATAGTGCCCATTTGGCAGAATGAGGTTAGCATGACTTGCAGAAATGAGCGCATGGCTAGTTAGCTCTTGCAGCTGCAAACTCTCAACTTCTCCTACATACATCATACATTCTTATAACACAGTCAATACAAAACACATATCAACTTAACAGTACTTACATCTTAATGGACGCACACTAACACAGGTAAACTGGAAATACAGCAGCAGGAACTCACAGCTCTCGTCACCAACTACGGAGACGTTAGATATTGGGCCAAACCATTACATGGACTAATCCAAACTAAAGGGGGGGAAACGGAACAGTCCAAGTGAGAGGGCCTTTTTCACAGACATGTTTAACAAATGTACATTTGCCTCAAAAAAAGTGCTTTACTGAGCAATAAAAATCAATTTACCTAGAATAAATAAATAAAACAGCTAAGCCTTAAAAACGTGTGTAAAGTGCAAGTCCTCGTTAACAACAGAACATACAATGTCTTTATAACACCAACGTTGTTTGAAAGCTGCCAAGTCCTCGATGTGTTTATAAAAACGATGCTCTAGCCAGAGTCTGGCTCTGATATTGCACAGCCAGATCGCTTTTGCTTCTTGTCCCTTCCTGTTTTCCACTCTGTTCTTCCTACTTAGGTAGATAGCCATTTTTGCTTCACCAGAGAGGTAGTTTAGGAGCTGCCATTTTTCCTTGCTTGTCTTTCTGTATGGAGCCCCCATGATAAACACGCTCTTGGTAAAAGCTATACTAAAAAGACTAAAAACCAATGTTAAAAGAGAGAAAAAACCCGTGAGTCTCTGGCACTCTGTAAAAACATGGAAAACAGTCTCTCCAAAACCACAAAATGGACAGTTGTTACTAACAGCAGGATTAATGACGGAGATAAAAGAATTGGAGGCGATAGCACCGTGTAAAATTCTCCACTGGAGGTCGGCAGTACGTTTTTTTAAGGGAGGTTTGTACAGAATCCTCCACTGTGGGCCTGGTCCGTTTCCGGCACCCAGTCTGGTGCTCCACACAGTGGAGGCCCTGTCCTTCAGTCCATTTTTGTTTATGCTTTTGACAATGTTCATGTATATTGTCTTTTTGTCAGCTTTGTGCATGGTCATTTTCTCTGGGTTTGCAACCTTGAGCAGGGGGCCTGTCAGCTCTCCGAGCCCTGGGCTCAGGTATATCTCCGGGAAAGGGTCTGTTGGGTCTGGTTTGGCTCTGCTTTGTCCGTAGCTCCTTAAAAGTCTCTGTTCCTCAGCGCAGAGGCTCCGGCTCCAGAGTTGCAGGATCCTCTGGGCCACCCGGACAGAGTGTAGACCCAGCAGAGAGCCCAAGGCCCGGGCATTGCTCAGCTCCGGCCCCACTGCATCGACCACCTGCTGAAGGCTCAGGGTCCCAGATCTGCACAGCGCCACCATCAGTCCTGGTGTCTCGCTGCTGCTAACGTCCATCCTGGCTCCATGAACCAGAGGCTCTTTTAACAACCAGTGCAGAGAGTCAGTCTCTGGACACCTTTTATGGTTAAAAAGGGCCCAAGACTTAAACACCCTGATAAAAGGGAGGTAACCCACTTTAAAATAGTTAAATCAGTTAAAAACACCTTGATAAAAGGGAGGTAACCCACTTAACTTTAAAATGGTTAAATCAGTTAAAAACAGAGCAGCATCCAGCCCCAGGTTACTCACGCGTCTTAGAATGCAGCTGCTCACATCTCTCCACACCAAATCGGCCGGGCCGGTAAGATACCTTTGCAGAAACTGCACTCTAAAGGTGGCTGTTCGGCTGGCCAGGTGGACAAGGCCCTGTCCCCCCTCCTCTCTAGATAAAAACAGCACCCCCTGTGGCACCCAGTGTAGCCCATCCCAAAAGAAATCTACCAATCTCTTTTGTATTTGGGCCAGTAGGCCTGAGGGAGGGTCTACACAGTAGGGCTGTCAATTTCCTCTATTATCCCATTCGAATTTCATTCATTATTATTTTTTTAAATTCGAATTATATTCGAATATTTAATGGTCAATTTTGACTTATTAATATGTACTATTTATCTATCTACACACACTGTAAAAACGGGCTTATGAATTGCCACTGCCACTATGACATCGTAGTTGACTTGTTTTACATTATGTCCACTAGAGGGCATTTCAGTATTACTAATAAACATGTAATTACCAGGTGATAGCTGTCTTGCTAAGTAAATAAGGATAAAGCTTAGACACAAAATGAATAAAGTTGTCAACTTTAATGAACATTGTCAACAGTTCTCTTCTCGTATGAAACAGAATAACAGTAAGTGCGCTGTTTAAGTGCGCTAACGGTAGAATTAGGCTATAGGCAAGGCCAGGCAATATAGTAACCAACTAGAACTAAACATAAACAAGATTTGGTCTAAAGGTTGTTCGCCAAAAAAACAAGCCGATCAACGTTCTCTGGATCGAGTGCAGAGCGTTTTTTATTAACTATAATCCCCGCCGTGGAGAAAACCCTTTCTGCTCTAACCGAGCTGCCTGGGATGCTCTAGTACTGTCGTGCCAGCTGGGCAATGTGGGAGTACTTAGACCCTGATGCTTTCCACCACGACAATGGATCGCTGTCGGTGGGTAGCGGCGTCTCACTCTCATAGATAAGCATCTCTTGTTGCAACACATTGCCAATGTCCACGGTAGGCCTACCCGATGCGTCTGCGGACTCTGCGCCTTGGTAAACATTCCCAAAAAGATCGCCCATAGCACCGAGAGCTGTTTTCTCCTGTGTCCCCTTCGCCATGGCTGCTACCTCCCCGTCTTCCTCATAGCCTCCGCAATCCTCCGCAATCACTATCAGCTCCGATTTTACTCTCTCACGTACCTCCTGCTGTTGGTCTCGGTCCAGGTGTATGAGCCGATGGAAACGCGGGTCGAGGTAGCTGGAGGTATTTAGCAGCATGAATGCGTCTTTGTTAGGATTGTATCGCTTCTCGAGATCCGTTGAGATCTTAGTTTTCATGTCATTGAGTGCTGCCGAATCGCCAATGGATGGTTTGAGATGTGACAAAAGCACATACTTAAGAGGGAGAACAGCTGATGCTGTTGGGGAATCGGTCGGTCGATAACGCCTCAGTGGCTGTTTTGAAAGGCTTAAGCACAGCTCTCACCTGGAAAACAAATAGGCTACATTAGAATGTTATGGCTAGCTAGCTTCGGGGATACCAAGCTAAGTGTACCGTTAGATAAACTGTAATACTGTTAACGTTCTAGCTTTGCATAACATCTCTTGAGTATTACTAATTAAACAATATATCCCATTATTAGGCCAATACCACATTCATATTTATATTACTCACTTGCTCCAAAAGGGTCCACTCGCTCGTACTCAGTTCGAGATGACCTAGTTTTTTCTCCATGATGACCGCTGCTACAGGAGCTTGCTGCTCAGCTGCTCGACACACCATGTCGTACGTGCTGTTCCATCTGGTAGCACAGTCGTTTATTAGCTTGGCAGGTTTTACTCCAAGCAGCTTCTGCTTAGATTCCAGTTGGTAGCTATCTGTGGTTGACTTATTGAAATGTAGTGCTGTGGCCTTTAGTCTGTTGACAGGACTTTCAATGGCTCGCACCGCCAAACCCTTCCTCACAGCCAGGTTGATAGTGTGAGCCATACAAGGGACATTAACGGCCTGCAGATGCCTCTCTACGGCATTAACATAGTTAGCCGCGTTGTCCGTGGTAATAGAAAGCACAGACTCCCGATCCACTTTATACTCGTCAAGTATGTTTCCGATGTATTTGGCTATGTTCTCGGCAGTGTGGCTTTTCGGGGCTTCAATTGTTTTGAGAAGGACATCTTTCAGTTCCCATTCTTCGTTTATAAAGTGTGCGGTGACAGTCACATATGCCTCAGTGGCTAGTGACGTCCAGCCATCTGTGGTCAGGGCGATTTTTTGTCCACTAATCGTTTGTATGATGTTGTCTTTAGTGGTATCATATAGTTTCACAACTCTGTCTGTGATGGTTGCCGCGGCTAGGAATCGTGTACCTTGGCTCAAGCTCGTAGACAAAGTCTTTAAAACCAGACCCCTGAGAGATGTTAATTGGTCTCATGTCTTTGCAGATAAATCGTGTCAACTTGTCCGTAATCGATGCTTGGCGGGCAGCGGGTAAACCCCGTGATGAGGAGGGAGGCAAAAAAGCGCTAATCCTTGCCTGCTTCAGCGGTGGTTGATTGCCCTCAGACTGTTCGCTTAGCTTACCAGGGTGTATTGTTAACAGGTGTGTCCTCAGGTTGCTCGTGGTGGAGTGGTAGGTCATTTCAACTTTACAAATCTTGCAGAAAACTGTCTTTTTACTAATTATTTGTCCATTTCGTGATGGGAAACCAAAAAAGTTCCACACATTACTTCTAAAATTGGCAGGAGTGGTGATCTCCGTCTCCGCACCGCTGGCCGCCATTTTTAGATTGTGCATTAAGAGTGACAAGCGATTTGTTAGGCCTATCACACCTTCGCTAAAGATAGTCAACAATTAAAAAAAAAATATATTTTTTTTTTAATTTAAAAAACCCATTTGAATTCTAATTTTTACATTCGATTAGTATTCATTTTTTACAAATTCGAATTACATTCGAATACCGAAATTCATTCCAACAGCCCTACTACACAGGTAAGACGGTGCCACAGTTGGGATGCCACAAGGTTGTTTAAACCAAAACTCTACCTTTAAAAGACATCTGCGGGAGCAGCCACTTCCATTTGGACAGTTTTTCCTCAATCTTCTCTGTGACGTTCTCCCAGTTCTTCTGGACTATATTTGTGTTCCCTACGAACACACCCAGGTACTTTATGCCATCTCTTTTCCATTTCATGCCCTGGGGAAGAACTGGGAGACCGCCACGCCACTCACCGACAGCGAGGGCCTCACTCTTCTTCCAATTGACCCTCGCTGCCGATGCTGAACTAAAATCTGTCAAAATATTGGTTAAAATGTCTGCTTCCCTCTGGTCACTAATAAAAACAACGATGTCGTCAGCATACGCAGATAAAACCGTGTTTCCATTAAAACCAGGTAAAAACAGCCCTTGCAGTTTAGAGCGTATTTTGCAGAGGAGGGGTTCTAGGGAGAGTGCATAGAGCATCCCAGACAGAGCACAGCCCTGCCGGACCCCTCTACACACTTTAAAAGGAGCACACAGCCCACCGTTGAACTTCAGCACACTCTCAATCTTATTGTACAACACTTTGATCTTAGCTATGAAACCAGCGCTGAACCCAAACTTCTCCATTACTTTCCAGAGGAAGCTGTGCTCGACGCTGTCAAAAGCCTTTTCCTGATCTAGAGAAATCAGACCAGTATCAATGCCCAATGAGCTGGAGACCTCCAAAACATCTCAAATCAGGTGAACATTGTCCACCATGGACCTGCCGGGCACACAGTAGGTCTGGTCCCGATGGATGACCTGCTCAATAGCTGTCCCCAGCCTGGTGGCCAAAGCCTTGGACAGAAGCTTGTAATCCACACACAGCAAAGAAACAGGGCGCCAGTTTTTGATGTCCTGCAAGTTCCCTTTTTTTGGCAGCAGCGTGATCACCGCTCTGCTGCAGGACATTGGCATAGAGCCAGAGGCCAGACTCTCATTAAAAACGTCTAACAGGTCATGAGACAAGATGTCCCAATAGGCTTTAAAAAACTCTACAGAGAGGCCATCGATGCCAGGAGCCCGCAGTCCCTGCATGCCTTGCAGTGCGGCCTGCAACTCCTGCGTCGTCAACGGCCCTGCGAGCTGTGAGTTGGCCTCCTCAGAGACCTGAAGTAGTTCTGCACAAAACTCCTCTGAGAGCGTTTCGTCCTCATTATACTCGCTTGTGTAGAGGGTGGAATAAAAGCTCACAGCTCACCTCCTGATCTGGCTTGGCTCTGTTAATTCCTGCCCTGTGTCTGACAGCAGTGAGTGGATTACCCGCCTCTGTCCATTCTTTTTCTCCAGGCCGAAGAAGAAACTAGTGGGAGCATCCATCTCATTTATGTTTAGAAACCGGGACCTGACCAGTGCACCCAGAACTTTAACGTCCAGCAGGCTGGCTAGAGCCATCTTTTTCTCTTTGAGGATTTCAATATATCCTCGATCTCCTGTGGACTCGCTTATTGTTTCTAGTTCCACTATATCACTCTCCAGGTCTTTCATAGATCTGATGTTGTCCTGTGTGACATTGAGGGTGTGCTGTTGACAGAGCATTCTTATCTCAGTCTTACCATGGTCCCACCACTGCCTAAGACTGCTAAACTCTCCCTTCCTCTGTCTAAAAACACTCCAGAAATAAGTGAGGGCCTCTTTAAAATGTTTATCAAATGTTAAAACCGAATTAAAATGCCAATAAGCACTTCTCGGTAAAACATTTCTAATAAAAACATTACATAGAATCAAAGAGTGATCTGTAAAACCAGCAGGAAGTATACTGCACATTTTAAAAGTATTAAAATTATGCTTAAAGCAATAAATGCGATCTAGTCTGGCTGATGAAATCCTATTCTCTCGGATGTGAGGACCAGGTGTACTGCCTATCGTCTGTGTGCATCCTTTTCCATACATCCACCAGGCCGTGGGAGTGGACCAGCTGCCTCAGAGCATGCTACTTGTTGCGATCTAAAGATGCATTTTCCGTACAATTAAAATCCCCACCCAAGAATAAAAAATCCTCCGTGGCACAGCGGTTTAAAACATCATTCACTTTTTGTAAAAACAGCTTCCTCTCTGCACCGTTTGTTGGAGCATACACATTCATAAAAACAGCCGTAAAAAGGTCAAACCGTGCTTTTATTAAAAGCAACCTCCCCTTGATAAACTGCTCGACCTCCAGTGAGACAGGATTAAAAGACTTGGAGAGAAGGAAGCCCACCCCTCCACTGAGAAAGGTATTGTGGCTTAAAATGACTTCCCCCTCCCACTCTTTTTTCCAGTCATTCTTGTTAACAACGTCGCTGTGCGGCTCCCTACTTTGCTGCTCTTTCTAACAGTAGGTACGTTGTTCCTTGTGATTTTGCGTTTATTAGCAGTCTTTTGTTTTGTTGCTATTGCTGTTGCCACCTCTTCATCCTCCATCTCAGCAATCTCTGTAGCGAGAGCAGATGTGTACCTGTTGTATAGGGAACATATTAGGAGACGGACATACAGGAAGTATGCAGGTTAAGTTGTAATACAGTTAATAAAGTGAACTGGACTACTAGTTGGCTCCTGTCTGGAACTATATTCGACATGTACAGAACATGTTACATGGTGTCAGAAGCGTGCTGAATCCCGCCTCAGACGGTCGCTTGGAAGAAATTGCCCGTCAAGTTGCGGTAAATAATTAATTAGCGCGTAAATCGCGGTAGGTTCAAAAACTAGGCTAACGCTAGCCAGCAGTTAGAAACTGTGCAGCACGCTAGTTAGACAGACAACGAGGGAGCCTGTCGGCACGGGACGTTAAGAGACAACGCAGAGAAGCAAGACAACGATACAAGGAAAGAAACAATGGATTCCCTTTTCTCCATAAGCCCACCAGAAAACTTTGACTTTTCGGACTTTGCTAACTGGCCCAATTGGATTCGTCGGTTTGAAAGGTTCCGAGTTGCAGCTGGACTGGACAAGAAAGATGAAGATTATCAGGTGAATTCATTAGTATATGCAATGGGCAGCAGACAATGCCGGGGTGGCAATGGTATTATCCGGGACCTTTCCCGGCCCAAACCATCGACCTGGCCTGATTGGCCCATGGGGAAAATAGTTGTAACTAATTTTTGTCACTTATCTTATTCTCAGTGGCGTTTTCTCCCGGAGGCCAAGGGAGGCGTGGCCTCCTCATTTATATTCGATAAAAAAATATCCATGAGTTGGGATTCATGACGCACATTTTAGGTTCCAAATATGCCGTGTTTAATTCCCTGATGTCATGTTTTTCTTTGAGCGAGCAAAACAGCGCCCCTATAGGTGAAATACTGCCATCTAAGGAGGCCCGTTTAACTTGGCCTCCACTACTACTAAGGGTTTTAGCCAATCAGATTGAAGCTCGGCTTGTCACCGAACGCTCATCAAGGTCAATCAAACTGTAAAAATTAAAAAAAATGAGGAGGCTAGCTTGTACGTGCCTCCTACACTAATACGTTAGTACGTAACCACACACAACCATGCTGTTGCTAACCGTGAAGGAAGGTTAGAAAGTAAGAATGGATGGCGACGGAGACCCAGAGTTTTTTCTGAGAAACGATTTCACTAAACTACCGTTTGAAATTCAGTTAAAAATAAAACAGAAGGGTAGGTCCACTCCAAATCTCGACCTTACTCAGGGAAGAGCTAAAGGAAATACCCGGACGTTTTGTGAAGGGAACTATACGAGAACGGACTGGCTAACAGGGAGTGTAATGCTAAATTGTCTTTTCTGCTGACCATGCCTCTTGTTTGACCGCTCCAGCATGGGGATCTGTATGACCGGGTCACAGATCATTTCGCCACCATTAAGGATAGGAGAATGGCATTTCTCTACAAATAGTGAGTAAGCTTACTTTATTTCTTTACGCAGTGTGACAGCCGAGGCTTTCACTTTAGCATCCTGCGGACAGCGGTGTGAACCCGTCAGAGACTTTTAGAATGTGAGGCCACCTGTAGGCTACAGTTCAGTGTATTATTGAGATTACAAATATGGGTGTAAGGTTTTGTGTTGTGTTGTGTTGTGTTGTGTTGTGTTGTGTTTGTTTAAGCTTGTTGCGATATGGTGTCAATAAATAGCAGCAGCTGCAATCATTTGTCCTGATTTATTTATGCTACTTTTAGTCACATTGTTGACATGGGTATGACGTCATTCAGTAGCTTACATCTCTCTGGCCTCCTCTGTAAAATTGGCCACGCACCGCTACTGCTTATTCTTGCATTAATATCAATTCAACTGTAGTCTGCATAAATTCACCATTGCAGCGCAGCTGCCTGCTGCATCACAGCAGATTAAATAGGTTCTACCATGTAAGGGAATTCTCTCCTCCCAAATGTTTCAGGTGGTTTGGCCCACGGCTCGTCTTTTAAATAACAACGGCGCGAAACAGAGCGCGTCAGTGATGGAGGGTAGAAAGAGGCCAGGTGGAACGGAGCGGGCTAAGCTTAAAAAAAGACAGGAGGTGGCAGCCAAATGTGCCAAATTGACAGATATGTTCTCAAGACAAGCTGGTAGGTTACTGAGAGATATGCATACCTGCAAACTAGTCACCTTTCGGCGAAATTCGCCGTTTTCAACTCAAAATATGTCATTGACGTGAATCGTGTAGATCCGAAGAGTTTTTTTTTTAGGGGGGGGGGGGGGGCTGACCGACCAACCATAGACTGTATAACGGACTGTATAATGAGCAAGAAACAAGTTTGCTATCTTCACAGTAAATAAAATCTTTGTTCAAATGACTCGCGTTCCACGACCACCGACCAATCATAAGCAAGATAAACCACAGCGCACGCTTTTTTACCCATCGGTCCCTCTTGGAGTGGAGTGCTCCGTCGTCAGCGAGTGGTTCTTCTGGACAATTTTCGGGATACGTTACAGATACAAGTTTTGAGGTAGGTCTAGTAGCAGCTAATCTGGCAAAAACATTGTATGCTGTATCATTTTAACGTTGCTGAAGTAAAATTATGTTAGCCAAATAAAGTGTATTAACATGCTTAAGCTTATCAGCTTGTTAGGTTGCTAGCTAACCTCAGTGAATTGTGTTAAAGTTAGTTAGTGAGTAGCTAGTAGTGGTGCAACGGATGATCCGTGATCCGTTCGGATCAATTATTTCGGTTTCGCATTCATCAACTTTTTAGTAGCTACGAAAAGTTTGGAGTTACGAACAAAATCTACAAACGCTGGCGACCGTGTGTAGAGTTTGTTTAAAGTGTTCGTAAGCACATATAACGCTTCACTGTTGGAAATGACAGTATTCATATTGCCAGGGGCGTAGCCAGGACATTATTTCTGGGGGGGCCAGCTCTGGCCAGTCTTTTATTTGGGGTGGCACTTGATTGTCAAAAACTACTATTTTAAAACTCACGCACTGCATCACTCAGAGCAGCAGTTTTTCTAACAGCTCATCTAGCCATAAACAATGGATTGAACCTTCTTATGGACACTAATGATGTCTTACTGTTACTGATAATCCCATGTTATTGGAATGGGTGCTTAGATAATGTGCGAGTGCGATGTGTCATGATTATGTGAGGGGGTTCAGGACTTTAACATGAGAAGGGGAAGCTTTTAGTGCAAATGACAGAAAGACACGATATGAATTGTCATTTTAGGCGATCATTTATTAAAGTAAACTGTAGCCTTTTAAGTGCAATATTCATTTTATTTGCGATAATAAACATATGTATATATAAAGAGTAAAAAATAAACGTCACACACACACATGTCCCATAAAACATAAAGAAAAACAAATATCAACAATGTGTAAAATGTACATTGAATTGTGTGTGTGTGTGTGTGTGTGTGTGTGTGTGTGTGTGTGTGTGTGTGTGTGTGTGTGTGTGTGTGTCTGTGAGAACATGTACATTGAACTGTTTCACTACAAACAGTGTGTGTGTGTGTGTGTGTGTGTGTGTGTGTGTGTGTGTGTGTGTGTGTGTGTGTGTGTGTGTGTGTGTGTGTGTGTGTGTGTGTGTGTGTGTGTGTGTGTGTGTGTGTGTGAGTGAGTGAGTGAGTGAGTGAGTGAGTGAGTGAGTGAGTGAGTGAGTGAGTGAGTGAGTGAGTGAGTGAGTGAGTGAGTGAGTGAGTGAGTGAGTGAGTGAGTGAGTGAGTGAGTGAGTGAGTGAGTGAGTGAGTGAGTGAGTGAAGGTAGATCCATGTAAATAATTTGACAATTGTCTTTTTTGTAATTCTTGAGAACATATCTGAGAGTGTCTGTCTGGGAAGCTGACCAGATAAGTCTAAATAGAACAGACATGTACTAACATTGCAATACCCATGTCACATAATACACTTTAGGAAAAACAAAAGAATGTTGGGGCTGTTAATGATGCAGAATTGGCAGGTATAACAGACAGATGCTGGTTACTTAGCTGTTAGTTTACAGCAGCTGTATTCTTCGGTTGTGATGATTTCTAGCAAATCGATCAACAAACTCATCTAAATTTAAAGACGCTGCCCTCCTGTGTTCTATGCTCAACACCCCTAGATCACTCAGCCTATCCTCTCCCATTGTAGTTCTCAGGTGTGTTTTGACAAGCTTCAAGCAGGAAAAACTGCGTTCACAAGCAGCTGTGCTGACAGGTATTGCCAATGCAATTTTACAAAGCCTGGAGAAAACATCAAAGACATCCTGGTATGGTTCAATAAAAGCTGCCAGCTCTACAATTGTAGGTGGTCTCTGCATCCCTTGCTTTATCTTACGATCTAAAACTCTTTTAATTTGGTAGAGCTCATGCTCAAGGTCCACAAGGTCACACCCATACAATTTGGCAAATGCAAAAAGGCTATCTTTGTCACAGAAGCTTCTGCTACTTGGATTTAAAGCTTGTATTCCACGCATTATGTCACAATTCTGATTGGAGAATCTGTTCCTGAGCTCAATGAGCATCCGGTCCAATACCAGATTAAAGATTCCTGTCCTGTAATAATCTTTGCCATCGCCTGTTTCTTGTCTGCCCACAGTAGACAGAACATGGTATCCCTGTAGCTTTGAACTTAGTGTTCTCTTACGTTTTGGAGCAGTGTCTACAGAGACATCACATTGCTTTGCAAGCTCCAAAACAGTGTCCCACAAATCACCAAACACCTGCTGCTCACTCCTGTAAGATTCAAAAGTACTAATAAGTGCCTCCACAAGATCCACTGCTTTGGCCAAATCAAGAGAGGAAGACTGGAGCATGTCTGACAGTAATTTTGCATCTCCCAGAAGTTTCTTAAATATGGCAAGAAACACAATGAACTGGAAATCAATCTGAGGCAAAAGGCCTCTGGCACCTACTGACCTCTCGCCACTGTTCTCATCACCCAGTTCCTCAAGAACTTTCACAACTGCTGGCAACCTATCCCACAAATTACGGCAAGCATAATATCTGGAGGCCCACCGTGTGTCACTCAACATTTGCAACTCTCTGGGTGCACCTGCATACATCTCCTGTTGCACCTGTAACCATTTGGGATGCACTGCCGATCCAGACATGTAGACGTACAGCTGTTTTAATAAGGAAAAGAAGCAATCAGCCTCTGGGATCCCTCTCACAGTGTCCACCAGCACCAGATTAAGGCAATGCGCATTACAGTGAACGTAGAAAGCCAGCTTCGCTACTTCCTTAATTCGGGCCTGCACACCACTGTGCTTGCCACTCATGACTGCAGCCCCGTCATAAGACTGCCCAACAAGATTAGTCTTATATTCTAGACCATATTTGGACAAGAGGTGAATTATTTTTATTGTCAAGCTCTCCGCATCTAGCTTCTCTGCTACCTCGAATTCCAGAAAACTTTCAAGGATTTCACCATTGTAATAGTATCTCAAAACAAAAGACATTTGTTCCATTTTTTTTTTGTCTTTAGTCTCATCCACAAGTATGCTAAAAGCACCACTTTCCTTGACTTCTTTGATTATTGATGTGCGCACCATCTCTGCTAAGCATGACAAAATCTCATTTTGTATGTCAGGACTTGTATATTTAGCATTCCTGGGACCATCCATCTTTTTCAAAATCTTGTCGTCATGGTTTGCTATGATATTCAACATACCCAAAAAGTTCCCTTTCCTGCTTGAGGCCTCAGATTCACGATGCCCTCGCAGAGCAATGTTCTCGGTTGCACAATGAAGAACCACTTCAGCAAGAGTTTTGATGTACCCCCTGTTCTCTTCAACAGTTTTGTTGTACTCTTTATTTAATTGCCCCATTAGAGATCCCTGATTTTTTTCTGCAATTTGGTATTCTTTCCATGCTAGCATGGCATTCTTGTGATGCTCAGATCTACTATGTGCAGCATACCCTCCGTCTGTATAGGTAGCTTTCTTCCAGTTTTTGAAACCGGAACCTGAATTAAACGTAGACTCATGGCCAGGTAAGCTGAAATGCCTGCAGGCAAAGCAAAAGGTGGAGTCTTCACATATTGAGTACTCCAACCAGGGGTGAACTTCATACCACTCACCCTTGAAGCTCCTGCTTCTGTCTCCCTGGAGTGTCTTGGGGAAATTAACTTTAGGTTGAGCTGGAGCTTCACCCCTGGACTTGGAAATGTCTGTAAAACACCAAAGAATCCCATTAATATCAGCTTTTAACATAAATGCTATCCACTTCCAATTACATGTTGTTCTTTAGTTGTTTTTTAAGACTAAACATGCAATCATTAACATTTTACAGATTTAATAAATACATGTTTATTATATGGCCAGCCTTTAAATTATTGTTGTTTGCCATAACCCGACCGAACATGTCCCATTATTCAGCTACTGATAACCACTCACCTGGAGGGCAGACTTTGTAATTAAATTCTCTTCTCCTAGTATCAGTCTCCTCCTCCTGCTCTGTCTCTGTCAACTTGTCTGCTGAATATTCACTGCCACTTGCTTCCCTTTCTGTACTTGTCATGCTTTCGCAACTAGCTCCTTCTGTTTCCCTTTCTCTGTCTGCAACATTCTCTGTCGTGCTAGCTTGCTGGTCTCTGGTGCTGGCAAAAAAAGCGCTGATTTTTCTGTCTCCCCCTGAGGCACTTATCCTTTTCATTGTGTCCTTTTTAAAGAAAAGTTTTACACAACATTAACTTTAGATTGCTTTTATTCCATTTCAAGTGTAAACTAGCGACAGTGCGTTATCTATGACTTAGTGACACCTGGGAATGGACTTAAGCTAACTAGCTAGCGATAGCTCGCTAGCCATAGATCATTTTACAAGTTTGCAAAAATAACAACAGCAGCCTTACTCAACTCACTCTGCCACAAATCCTTAATGTCGAGACATCATTACACATTTAATTGAGTGTGAAGATAACTAAATGATCTTATCATTTCAATGATCCTTTCAAGTATCACCAACTTACTCACCTGTTAGTTACAGTGGTATATCCAGCGCGTTCGTCTCCAGTGCTAGTCTCTCCACTGAAGCGCTGTCAGAATGCAGGCACGTTGGAGGGGGCGTGGCCCAACATGTTGCGAATATGGGGCTTGTAGCAGAAGTGACGAATGACAATATAAAACGACTTGATAAAAAAAAAATACTAATGCATTTATTTCAGCTTTATACCATTTCTGTTCATGAGGGTTTGTTGTATTTATTTTTTTTTTTTTCGTGCCGTGAGGTTGGGGGGGCCGGCAGGGTGGCCATACTCTGACCAATGGTGGCCGTGGCCCCCCCTGGCCACCACGTGGCCACGCCCCTGCATATTGCGCTGTGTTATGTACACAAGACGCAGATGCCTTTGAAACACGCGATCTATGTAGTAACAATTGTTGGCAATTGGCAGGTTTAAGATCCACATTAGTTTAGTTTGTCACCTTTTTCAGCCCTTCTGAGTTTGCAGGTATGGATATGGATAATAGGCCTGGTTGTGAATTTGATCAAATAGGCTATAACGTGGCGAACGTTTGCAATGTCAACTCAACTGTCATCTGACTGCTTTGGTTGTTAAATATGTAAAATCTCACAATTTATATGATTTAGAAGTGTATTCCTATATTCAAAGAAGAACCGAACACTTTCTTTACATTCCAGTTCTGATGAACAATTGCTTAACGCTTTATCACACTGTATCTCCTCATCAACTGTAGCCTGCATTCCCACAGGCGCGCACATGTGGTTACTAACGCAATATTAAATAGGGACGATCACATTTGTTGTTTGATATTTGTTATTAAATGCATCTCAAACATGCAATTAAAATAAATATAATTATTTAGAAGTGCTGTATGCAAATATTGTACATGGTTCGCGTGTGCAGGAACAGGGGCAGCGCGAGCACGTTGGGGTGTTTAGTTGCCTTTTTTAATTACTGGAGAGTCTGCACGCGCGTTCTATCCGCGGGAATCAGCATCATGTTTCATGTTCAAGCCTTCCCCTCCCATTTATTATAATGTGAGCTGAGCCCGCTCAGACCCGTGCAGGGAATAGACTGTTCTATTTTCAAGTTGCAATGAGCACTTATCCGGACACCGCGCGGGCACGACGCTTTGATGTGAAAGGAAGAATCTGTTTTCTTGTCGATTTCTATCCATTTCGGACTGAGCACGAATGCAGATGCAGAGATGTTCACGTCCCGTGCTTGCTGTGTGTAAACGAACCGAACACTTGCTTTACATTCCATTTTTCCATTTTTTGACAAACACTTTCAAATGTGCTGTCACGCTTATCTCCTCTGCAACTGTAACCTATTTCGTCTCGCCGTCATATCGTGCATTTCCACAGAGGCGCGCACACTGTGGTTATCAACTCACTATTAAATATATTTTTTTATTGTTATCGATTGTTTTCTAGCAACAGCTCAGCAGACCACTTCCAGTGCTACTGATGATCCCAAGGAGGGCACGACTACTGAAGGGCCAGGTAGAGGAAGATACTGTAGTTAGTCAAGATAGACATTTGTGATGTAAAATATTGGCATAGAGAAGAAAACCATGGTAGGGTGGTAGACTAAATCATGCAAATCATTTAACACAACCACAATTACAGTAAATAAATAAATGAATTAATCAGTGAATAAAAGGATAAATAAAGTGTGTCATGTTTTCTAGCAACATAGACAAAATGAACATTTTCTGTAGCCTCAGAGGATCAGGTGCAGTCTGAAGGAGAATGCAGTAGGCATGGAGAGGCCAGGACCACAGAGGAAACAGGTAGCAGGATTTAAAACGAACTAATTACTTGAAATGCATCAAAATAAGCCCAAATGAAATAAGTAATCACTTCAATCAATAATTAATCAATAATTGTTTATGTGACTAATTGCTATAATATAGGAGAGTCAGATGCTGAGAGGGAGGCTCGAGGAACCTTAGAAACAGCAGGAGTGCAGCAGGAGATCTCACAGGCAGCCAATAGCATAGATGAGGAGGCATTTGATTATTTTTCTCGTCCTCAGAGACAAGACCTACAAATGTTTTTTAGTTTCCATCCTCAGCAGCCCACAACACCCCCTGTAGCCAAAGTGTTCTACAACAAACAAGGCACCAACCGCAAATGGTTGACTTTCAGTGACAAACAGAATCACTGTACTGTACTGTTCTGTTTGTTTGGCATTTGCGCCACCTGCTAAAACAAACAATCCCTTCATTAAGGGTGGTATGAAGGCATGGAAACATATCCATCAGCGCATTGAAGAGCATGAACAAAGTAAGATACATAGGAATTGTGCAGATGCTTACTTTCTGATGGCTAAAGATGCAAATGTAAACAGCCTTTTGGCAGGCAAACAGATGTCTTTACATCATGAGAAAGTTAAACAGAAGCGCCAGGTAATGGAACGCATTGTTGATGTGGTTAAAGTCATTGGAAAATGTGGTCTTAGTTATCGAGGGGATAAGGCAGAGGCTGCTCACACCCTAGAGATCACTGCAGTCAATCATGGCAACTTTTTAGAGTTGCTACTGCTTTTGGGCCGATATGATCCCTGTCTTCAGCAACACATTAGCAGTTGCATTGAGCAAAGCAAAATTCACCATGACAGTGGGGGAAAAGGAAGAGGGTCTCTTGTGACACTTTTTTCCAAGGACATAGTCAACAAAGTGGTGGATGTACTCAAAATGCTGATAAAACGCAGAATCGCTGATGAGGTCAGAGAGGCAGGCATGTTTTCGGTACAGATAGACACTACTCAGGATGTGTCATCCACAGACCAATGTTCTGTCATACTAAGGTATGTGACAGATGTGATTCATGAGCGACTGGTTGCTGTGGTGGATTGTGAGAAGTCCACAGGTCAGCATTTCACTGACCTGTTGAAACAGACTTTGGATGATCTCAGCATTGATATTGGCACATGTGTGGGCAACTCCACTGATGGTGCTGCCAATATGCAGGGCCAATATCAGGGGTTCTCAGCATTGCTCTCTGAACTGGCTCCTACACAGATTCACATGTGGTGTTATGCCCATGTGTTAAATCTTGTTCTGACAGACACAACAGGCAGTGTGGTTGAAAGCACATCACTTTTTTCCATTCTGAATGTGGCAGTGTTTCTGAAGGAGTCGTGGAAACGCATGCAAAAGTGGGAGGAGATGAGTGAGGACAGACGTCACCGGAAATTGGCTCCAATAGGAGCTACAAGGTGGTGGGCTAAGGATCAGGCCCTTACAAAGGTGTTTGGGAGCTTTGGCGATCCAAGGGATGCTCTCTATGTTGACCTCTTGTTGACCCTGGTGGCAATTGAAGCGGATGACACTATGAAGTCAGTGGTCAGGGCCAAAGCAAAGGGGCATGTGGAAACCCTTTTGAGATATGAGGTTATACTCACAGCCCAGATTTTCCTCCGCATCTTCAGGCACACCTCCCCTCTATCCAAGTATTTACAGACACATGGGATGAATATTTTGTCAGCTCAGCGTTTGGTTGAGGGGACAGAGGAAAGCCTCAAAACATTTGCCAGGGATTTTGAGGGAGTTAAAGGAGCAGCTGATGTGTTTGTGAGTTGGGCCAACAAGAAACTGGAAGAGGCAGACAGTGAACTTGTTGTGGAGAGTTCTCTCCCAGAAAAACGACTCAGAAAAAAGAAAAGAATGCCAGGAGAGCTCCAGGAAGATGACCCACCAGTCTCACCTTATACTGCATTTGAGGTCAAGGTCCATAATGTTATTCTGGACACAGTTGCTGGCAGTATCAACAGGAGGTTTGCAGCCAATGCAACACTTGCCTCAGATTTTGCTTGCCTTGACCCAAACAACTTTGCTGAGTTGAGGGAAAACGGAATCCCCAGTACAGCACTGCAAGAGTTAAGCAAGTGTGTATTGAGGTTTGATGACAGAGCGACTGTCAGCAGGTTGCATGACGAGCTGTATAGCCTGGCATCCCAGTGGGAGAGACTGAAAAAGTCTCCTCTGGAGGATTATGTGGTCAGGACAGGAAGAGAGGTCACACAGACTGATGAGGAGGGTAGTGGAATTTCATACATGGAGCCAGAATTTGAGCTGGAGAGCAGGACATGCTCTTCTTGCAAAAACTGTGCTATCTGCGTTTACTTGATCCTCACACAATATAACCTCCTCACAGATGCTTACCATGTAATCGGGTTGGCTTATAAGTTTCTCTTGACTCTTTCAACCACCCAGGTTGCATGCGAGCGGAGCTTCTCTGCCTTAAAATGTGTGAAAACCAGGCTACGAAGCTCAATGTCGCAGGAACTCCTTGATGCATTTATGCTCATGTGTGTTGAAAAGGACATTTTGATGTCCATTGACAATGACACTGTCATTAACGAATTCGCAAAGACAAGCACTTTGCTGAGGAAACTTTTGCTGTTTTAATCTTAAATACAGTATGTGCAGTTTGATTTTTGAAATAACTTTGATTTGTGAAATAACTTTTCTTCTTTATCATTATCTTTGTTTTATTTGAATTTGAATTATATATTGTTAAAGTGACACAAAGTATTATATACCTTTGTTTAAAACAAATAAAAAGCATTGAGAGAGAATTGTTTTTTGTTTGTTTTATCTTTTCATGGACTCAAATTCCTCCTCCATATCAGAGTGGCCTGAATTTGAATTAAATTCCCGGACTGAGAAAATGGCCCACCCCGGCCCTGGCAGCAGATGATGTTCTGTCCACGCTAGGCTTAAGTGCTGAAGATGCAAAGAAATACAAAGAGGTTAAAGAAGCCTTTAATAAATACTTCATAAGCAAATACAATGTAATATATGAGAGGGCTCGTTTCAATAAGAGAAGCCAAGAGCCAGGGGAATCTGCTGAAGCCTTCATCTCTGCAGTTTATAAGTTATCTGAGCAATGTCAATATGGCCCGCTGCAAGATGAAATGATCAGAGACAGACTAGTGGTAGGAATAAGGCATCACACCCTGTCTGAAAAGCTGCAAATGGACAGTGAATTAACACTGGAAAAGGCTGTTACTAAAATTAGGCAACATGAAGAAATTAAAAAACAGCAACCAACAGTGAGAGAAACAAAACCTACAGAACAAAGAGAGGCCAATGTGGACTTTCTGAAATTCAAGAAAAAGTCAAACAGAGAGTACCAGACAGGGAAGACGTCCTACGGAAAGGGACAAAAGGATTTCCAGAAAGGACAGAAAAACTGTGGACGATGTGGAAAAGGACCACCACACTCTCTAAATAACTGTGCTGCAAGGGATGCTGAATGCCGAAAGTGTCAGAAGAGAGGACATTTTGCAGCTGTTTGTAAATCAGGGAGAGTAGGGGCAGTTTTCGAGGCAGAAGAAGAGGATACTCTTTTCCTGGGAGCAGTGTCCACAGGAAAGAAATCTGAAACATGGAAAAAAAACACTAAGAGTGAATGGTCAAGACATTACCTTCAAGCTGGATACAGGGGCGGACGCAACAGTCATCCCAGGTAATGCCTACTCAGAAAAATGGCACGGCCCACTCACCAAAGCATCCATACCATTGTGTGGACCCAGCAATGAACCTCTAAAGGTGAGAGGTCAGTTTCATGGTGTCATGAAATATAAAGAGAGAACAACAACACAACCAGTGTATGTAGTACAAAAGCTATAGCTACTCCTCTACTGGGTCTGCCAGCAATCTCAGATCTAAAACTACTGCATTTAGTCAACAGTGTAATAGAGCTAGAGGCTGACATGAAGAAACAATACCCCAAAGTCTTCACAGGACTGGGCTGCCTTACAGGGGAGTACAGAATCAAGTTGAAGCAAGACGTCAAGCCCTTCGCATTATCACTGCCACGACGTGTACCTCTACCGCTGCATGACAAAGTCAAAGAGGAGCTCCAAAGAATGGAAAAAATGGGTGTGATTGTGCCCATTGAAGAGCCTACAGACTAGTGTGCAGGCATGGTGGTGGCACCAAAGCCCAAGGGAAAAATCAGAATCTGCTCTGATATGACCCATCTGAATGAGTATGTTTGCAGAGAAAGACTCATCTTGCCGGCCGTTGACGAAACCCTGGCCAAGCTTGCAGGTGCAACGGTCTTTACTTAGCTAGATGCTACAGCCGGATTCTGGCAGGTACCCCTACATCAAAAATCAGTCCCGCTGACCACATTTATCACCCCGTTTGGGCGATACTGCTACAAGAGACTCCCATTCGGGATTTCATCCGCACCTGAGCATTTTCAAAAGAGGCTCACACAGATGCTGACAGGGTTAGAGGGGACTGTATGCCATGCTGATGACATTCTCGTGTTTGGAACAACACGTGAACAACATGACCACAGGCTGCACAGAGTGTTAGGGCGGCTCCAGGAAGAGGGCCTGACTCTCAATAACGACAAGTGTCAGTTTGCGGTCAACAAGGTCATGTTCCTGGGCCACATCGTCAGTGCAGGAGGCATTGAAGCAGATCCAGGAAAAATTAAGGCAATCACAGAGATGCCCACGCCAAAAGACGCTGCAGACGTGAAAAGGTTTGTTGGCATGGTCAACTACGTGGGGAAATTCTCTCCACGGATATCAGAGCTCACACAACCGCTAAGAGAACTGCTCAAAACAGACACAGACTGGGTGTGGGGGAGTGCACAGCAGAGAGCGTTTGACGAGCTGCGTAAGGAACTGAGCTCACCAACAGTACTGGCACAGTACTGCCTACACAGAGAGACAATAGTTGCAGCAGACGCTTCGTCCTTTGGGCTGGGTGGAGTATTGTCTCAGAAGCAGCTGTCTGGAGAATGGAGGCCAGTTGCCTTCATATCACGCAGCATGACAATCACGGAGCGTAGATACGCCCAGATAGAGAAGGAAGCGCTTGCACTGACCTGGGCGTGTGAACGGTTTCAGTCTTACCTGATAGGGATGGACTTTTTGATACAAACTGACCACAAACCTCTCATTTCACTGCTAGGCAGTAGAGCACTAGATGACTTGCCACCTCGCATTCTGAGGTTCAGGCTGCGGCTGCTTCGCTTCACGTACAAAATTGAACATGTGCCGGGGAAGAAATTTATCACAGCGGATGCACTGTCCAGGGCACCGATTCAAGCCCCGCCTACACCAGAGGACGAGCAGCTGGAAGAGGATGTGTGTGTCTCCATCAACCTAATAATGGAGCACTTCCCAGCGTCAGAGCAGAGGTTGGTGCAGATCAAGACAGCACAAGATTCAGATGATGTCTGCAAAAGGCTGAAAGGCATGGTGCAAACAGGTTGGCCTCAGAACAGAAAAGCTCTTCCACCACAACTGCAGCTGTACTGGCAGTATCAACAGGACCTGCTCGTTGTAGACGGACTACTGATGAAAGGCGAAAGACTCGTCATCCCAGTCACAATGCAAGAGGACATGATTAACAAAATACATGAAGGTCACCAAGGCATGACAAAGTGTGTTGCCAGAGCGCAGCAGTCAATGTGGTGGCCAGGTCTGACCAAACAGATCAAACAGAGAGTGGAAAACTGTGCAACCTGTGCACGAGAGGCTCACAACGCGCCAGAGCCACTGCTGACCACTACGTTGCCGGAGAGGCCATGGCAGCGTGTGGCAGTGGATCTTTTCCAGTGGGACAATGCCATGTACCTTGTGGTTATTGACTACTATTCGCGCTACATAGAAGTGGCTAACCTTACCTCCACCACCACAGCCCACGTGACAGGAAAGCTGAAGTCTATCTTTGCCCGTCATGGAGTCCCGGAGACTGTCTTCTCGGACAATGGCCCCCAGTTCTCTGCAGCGGAGTTTGCAGCCTTCGCCAGGGACTATGACTTCACGCACACAACCAGCAGCCCCCGCTACCCTCAAAGTAACGGAGAGGCTGAGAGGGCAGTGAGGACGGTGAAATCTCTCCTGAAAAAGGGGGAAGATCCACACAAGGCTCTCATGGCCTACAGGGCCACTCCTTTGACACACGGCTCATCCCCGGCACAGCTGCTAATGGGCCGCAACATCAGGACACCCCTGCCGGTCAGTCAAGAGAAACTACAACCTGGATGGCCTGACCTCCAGGATTTCAGAAAGAAGGACCAGGACTTAAAAGAACAACAGGCCTCCTGGTTCAACAAACGACACAACACAAAGACAAGACAAGAGCTCAGACCAGGACAAAAGGTCTGGGTGAAGAACACAAAAGAAACAGGGACTGTCAGTGGTTCAGCTCAGACACCTAGGTCTTGCAACATAGACCTGCCCTCAGGAACTCTCAGGCGGAACAGATCTCACATCCGGGTCATTCCAGAGACTACCAGAGAGACTAGATTGGGCCGGACCATAAGACCACCAAACAGGCTGAATTTGTAGACTAGCTAGAAAGCTGTGGTTTGGTTCACAGGGCAGAATAAACCCTGCACAGCTTGGGGACCCGGGTAGTCCACGCCGACCCCTAGAGAAGAAAGAGTTATCTTTTGAAAAAAAAAAAAGGAAGAAAGAATTTCTTAATGGAAAATTATTATGTGTTCTACTGTATGTTTAATGTTAACAGGAGATGTTATGCACTACTGAAAAGAAGAAGAAAAAACAGGAAAGGAAAAGTAATGCTGGGGACTTGAATGTTTAATGGTTTAATATGTCAATATGTTATACTGGTCAAGTTTATCTACAGGTACAGTAAAAACAAAAGAAGTTCTTTTAAGAATCTGACAAGTAACTAAAGGGGGGAGATGTAGCGAGAGCAGATGTGTACCTGTTGTATAGGGAACATATTAGGAGACGGACATACAGGAAGTATGCAGGTTAAGTTGTAATACAGTTAATAAAGTGAACTGGACTACTAGTTGGCTCCTGTCTGGAACTATATATATTCGACATGTACAGAACATGTTACAATCTCCACCTGCTCACCCCATGTTTTCCTCTCCTCTCCTGTTTTCATCATATGCGTTTCGTTTTCCATGTTTTCCTCCTGGGTTTCGCAGACTTCACCTGTCTCTACCATTTGTTCGATTATCTCAGTTTTTTTTAATGTTTTTTTCATAATTTTTATTATTCATTTTTTTCCTTTTTCTCTCCCAACCTGATTTTCTTCACATCTACACAAAACCACAACCTCCCTTTCGTGAACATCTTTACCATCACCCACACCCTGTGCAACAACCCCGCATGCCCCGTCGGACACAGCAACAGCAGCAGCCGGCTGCTCCGGAGCAGCGGCGCTGTCAGCAGCTGCGGCCGCCCCCGGAGGGGAGCCCCCCACCGCCACAGCGGCCGCATTAGCGGACACCGCCGCTGGAGACACCCCTCCCTCAGCAGCAGCAGCAGCCGCCCGCTGCTCCACTACAACCGGCACGGCCGCGGCCCGCCCCGGAGCGGAGGCAAAAGTGACATCCGGACCAGGCGGAGTCGAGTCCCCGCGCCCCGGACAGGCACTCACGGTGTGCCCCTCATCCCCGCAACCAAAACACTTCATAACTGACGAGGTTGCAAAAATCACGTAATCATAATCATCTACTTTAACGTGAAAACGGAGGTTGAGCTCCGCGTTCCGATTGTTAAGTATCATATAGACCTGTCTGCGATGAGACACCACGTGCTTCAGTAACTGAGACTTACACCCTGACAGCATCTTCTTCACCGGAGAAACAAGTTTCCCATGTCTGGATAGCTCTCAAAACCACCACCAAAAGACACAAAAAGTAAAGCAAACTACCACCGATAAACTATATTAAATTTACACCCATAAACAAAAAAAAACGGAAAATATAACGCAACAAGTGTCGTTCTTTTCTTCCAGTCACACTCCGAAATATCCCAGCATGCACCAGAAGAAGAAGAGGAAGAAGAAGAAGAACCTGCCCAACAGCCCGCACATCCAAAAAACCCTGCAGATTATTGGTCAGTTTGTAGTATGGATGCTCCAACAGGACGATCGCGATCGACTGGTCTTCAAAGCCTTCACTGTCGATCCCTAGCATTTTCACAGTTTCTAAAAAAAAAAATGTTCATGCTCTGGTTGGTTGGTCGTTTTAACAACCTTTTAAGACCTAGCTCTGGCTTGTTGATTTGAATCAGCATAGGTCATTTTACAAACCCCAATTGGTAATTTGATATGCTAAGGTCTATGCTGAGGCTGCATGCAATTGTGGGCTGAGTTAAAAAAAAAATCATCTCCTAACGGACATCTTGAGAAAGAAGTAACTTTAAACTGTGCCAAGTTCTGCCAACCTTAACTAACAGTTAATATCGATGTGGCTGAGGGTCCGGCAAAAAAGAAATCAAAAACGTATTATTTCCACCCGGAATGGGAGCATGAATTTCTTTTCACATCAGCAAAAGAGAATACTATATGCCTCATATGCCAACAGGCATTGCCAAAACGTGGCAACCTGGAGCGCCATCATGCTAGCACCCATGCTAAATTCCAGTGGCGGGCCGTGCATTTCACACCTAGGCCTTCAGTGATATCCTACACAGTCCTACCTGAATTATTCCACCTCTTAATACCATCATTATGACGCCATGGCTCTAGAAACTATACATTTAGACAGAAACGCAGTATAACCGGGCGTTGCATCACCTTAACATAGTCAAGTACAACAGAGTTATATTACTATTTCTGAAGCATTTATAATCAATACATCAGCATTTACAGTTAACTTAATTAATCAGATTATCTGACAAACCGCTCCTTGACAACTGTGTCCGTCACATAACGCAGAACAAGTGCCAGCTGTGCTACATTACCCACATCTGACGTCTCGTCCACCATAACAGCGACAAAGGGTGCTTTTTTAATCTTCATTTTGATCTCTTCTCCCATCACTTCAGCAATAGCATAAATCAGGTCGTTTTATATTTTGCCTGACGTCCCAGTAAACATGTTGTTTGTGTACAGGTGGTAATGCAAATCTGTGTTGTTCTCAGCAAGAAAAGAAAGAAGCTCCACGTAGTTTCCTCTGTTTCTGGACTCGGCGCTTTCATCGTGACCCATAAATGATAGTTCCTGTTTACCCAAAAACAGGACACAATCAATCAGTCTTTCAATATTTCCCTATTTTTGTTCACCCTTTCGTTGTGGAGCTCCGTTTCCCTGCGCACTTGTTCGTTGAGCTGTAGATCCACTCGGGTGTCCCCAAAGGTTTTCAAAAGCACCAGTGCTTCCAAGTGCCCAGCTGTGCTTTGGTGTCTCGTTGCTGCCTTGGTTAGACAACTCAAGTTTGCAAATTTAGTGTGGCTCCAAACACCAAATCGATCAGTTGCAAATACCAGGCATTCCCGGCAGTACAATTTGCAATTTCTCGAAGGCTGTGAGCCAGGGGTACCGCTCGTAGTTTCCCTGCTGTGCTAGGCTCGCTAGCGTTGGAGTTGGTCGTTCCCTTTTCAAGATGTGTAGCTTTACTTGAAAAGTTCGTTTTGAAAATGGCGTTGTAATTATATCTTCTACCAAATTGATCTCTTCTCCTCCTTCAGCCATTGTGGGTTGAAAAAAATAGCTTGTAGAAATCTACACAAATTAGCTCGCTCAAGTTCTAGTTCTGTTGCAAGTGCTGCAAACTCTGCTCTTCTGTCCATGCAAAAGTTGCACTGCCTGCTGCCCTTACCTTTCCTGATGAGAGAGGGGCCTGCGGCAGCACTCCGCAGATCTGAAACTATTCCTGCAGTGGCAGATAGGCAGGGAAGGCGCCCTCTTCTTCTTGATGTGTGGGGTCACCAGCATTTCTTCCACCTCTTCGGTGAAGAGCCTCCCCCTGTATAGTTTTTGCGGCTTCCAGGATGGCTCGATTGATGTCGATAGGATGTTGTGATGTGAAATTTCAACCAGGTTGTGGAAGAGGGCCAACAACCTAACAGAAACATAAAACAAGACAATATGAATAAATGATCAAAGTATCCTTTTTCATAATACACATGTTATTTATCTTAAATGAAAATGCTCATTTGAAAAATACTGAAACTACATATATTTTAGACAAGAACATAAAAATGTCGGACTTTCTCTTAATTCCGTTGCTTATGTCTGGACCGTGGTATTTCGTGCTTTGAAGTAGTGCATTCCTGCCCTGTTGAGGGATTTAAGAGACCAGTGTGTGGGTCTTCGTAAAAGCAAAGGCGGCAAAGAACACTCCCACTCTTGCTTAGAGCAAATGAGGGGAAAGCTCAGGCTTGTCTCTGCGAATTGTGTCAACCAGGGCCTGAGGGTTTCCTCAGTCTCCAGGCGTAAGACATTTTGACATCACAGGTTGCCCAAATCTTTATCTCATATTTGCCCGGCTATTTTCGAATGTACTTCCTGAAGAAGCACCTGCCTCTGAATGGGGTGAGCTGTTCATCCACGCAGATGTCTCTCTCTGGGCTGAACAGCATCGGCATGCAGTGCATCCACATATCCTAGACTTTGCGGAAGGCTGCCAGCTTGTCGGAAATTGCTCTGTCCTGATTTCTCACTCCAGAAGCTTGATTCATTTTTGACCTGTAAACACCGGTCAAAATGAGCAGCTCCACTTATGGATGTAGCGTCTAATTTCGGGCGTCTCCACATATGTGGGGCCATGGCAGGCATAGAGCAGGCCCTTGCGGAAAGGAAAACCCCCAGGATGACGTAGTGGACACAGCTCAGACTTGCTACACCCCTTTGATAAATGATATGGAAACCAGCTGCGATTGTTCATCGATGCACCAGGTGGCGCATTGATGAAGCTGCCATAATGGAACTCATATCAAACTAGAAAATGCATGTCCTGCTGAATATGCTTGTGAATGCTGTAAGCTGTGTAGATGTGTTGCTAAACTTTGCTGAAAATGCAGAAAAAGTTGAAGACTTGAATAGCTGAATGGTGACTGTTGCTGTATAAACAACCGAATGTATGTCAATGTCCTGAAATAGCTGAATAATGTAATAGTTGAATGGTTTCTGTAGCTGAAAGTAGGCTGAAGGAGTTAGATGTATAATGTAAATAGTAATATAATATAAGTACAAGTAGTACTTTAGTCAGACAAGTCGCGTTTTTCATTAATATGTTTATTAGAAGCTGTATATAGTTTGAGTTTGGCGCCTAGGCTCGGGCCTCATCACTCCCCATATTAGCAAAGAAGGGTTGAGACAGCAGATGTCAATGATGAATACCTCGACAAAATCATTGAAACTCAGCAGAGCCAGGTTCAACAGCAACTCTTCAGAACAACAACGCTCTCAACGTTTTGGTGTCAACAAATGGTAACGTACCCTGTTATTGCTAAGAAAGCCCTGGAGATTTTCATACCGTTTGTTACAACATATCTTTGAGAACAATCCTTTTCCAGGATGCTGGACATAAAACGAAGAAAAGGAACAGACTTTGTTGCAAAAATGACATGAGAGTGGCACTTGCCAAGGTGAAGCCGCGCATTTCTGAACTGGTCTCTCAAAGGCAACAGCAGAAGTCAGAAGTATTCATTATTATGTTTTTGTTTTGTGTGAAAATCATGTTTTGCTGGTTTTGTTCTTTGAACACAGTGATGTTGATGCACGGTTCATTTTGTGCACCAGTAAAACATATACCTATGTCTTGAATTTGAAAAAAACACATTTTATTTTTCCAATGAAGAAGGGTTCGGTGAACGCGCATATGAAACTGGTGGGGTACAGTACCTCCAACAAGGTTAAGAACCACTGGCCTAGACACTAACTGGTAAGCAGATTAGCATCGTCTGCTAGCTAACTATCGTAAGCAGCCAGTCGTACACAATTATGCTGTTGAAACAAGGTAATAACACACCTAAACTGTATACTCACCACACCGAGATTGTTGGTTATCATACTCAACTTTTTTAGTTGTGGTGGTAAAAGTAAATTACCCACAAGTTATCCACCATCAACAAAACAGGTAGACTGTCAAAGTTTACGTTAGCAGGGCTATTAAAAATTACTTTTAAAGGCAGTCTGTTAGCTTTAGAGATAGCCAGCGCTAAATCTACGTGTATTATCGTTATTTCGGCTTATAAAACACCTGCTACTTTAACTTGCTTGTACAATGTCCCTGGATAGTTAATCATTTTCTCAATGTTAGTATGAAATAAAAAATGTTATAACTAGAGTGGAGACCCACTCGCTCAGCACAGAATGCATTAAGACCAAACAGTTTCTGCCTCGGTTTTGCGCACCACGACCTTATAACTTTGTTGATATTAGACTCGGTCCACGCTACGCGGAAGGGTAATATTCATAGTTTATACCACCTCTGGTGGTCAGTAGGCATGAAACGGGGTAGTGGCAGCCTTTGATAGGATGGATGCAACTGTGCAAGAGAAGTTGGTCAAACTATTCAACATCGCCTACTTCATCGCAAAAGAAGAGCAGCCATTCACCCTATTCCCCAAGCTGATGACGCTTCACAAGACCAAAGGCCTCGACCTTGGCTCAACCTACCACCACGATGTGGCATGCAACACCTTTGTTGAAATCACAGCCTCATGCTTCATTGAGGAGCTCAAGGAGGAGTTGCAAGCAGCCAGGTTCTTCTCTGTGATGTCTGACTCCTCAGTTGACCATAAGGTGAAGGACCAGGAGATGATCTGCACCTACCTTGTGGATGGCAAACCAGTGATCCGGCTTATCCAGATTGTGACCCTGGATCCCGCCCATAGCCAGGGCATTTTGGATGCCATTCTGAAAGGGCTGAAAGTGGTGGGTAGTTGTGTTTAGGTTTGAATGTAATGTATGAATGAAAGAATGCATGCTTCTATTGTATTCATATTATAACCTAATGTGAGGATGCTAAGTCTTTTTAAAATTCCAACTTTATGTCCAAGGTGGGGTTTCAAGAGGAGGACCTGAAGCTGCGTATTGTAGGCTTTGGATGTGATGGCGCTTCCGTAATGCTGGGAGTGAACAACGGAGTCGCAGCCAGCCACCTGTGCCCCTCAGTAGCGATATGGTGCATCGCTCATGGGCTGGAGCTGACTGCACTCGATTGTTTGAAAGTGCTTCCCAAGCTGAAAGAGCTGAACGAGCTGCTACATGTCATCCACAAACATTACACAGTGTCTTCTAAGGCATCAAGGGAGCTGGAAGAGATCAGCAAGGCGATGGAGGTCTGTATTCTCAGGCCAGGGAACACTGAAGGTATTAATATAGTAAAGATATGTTTATTGTATTTTATTTTTAATTGAAAGAGACAGTGCACATCAATGAACATTACTGTAAATATGCCGGTTCAGCCAGGAAGGCTAGTTTTCAACCGTAGTCTAAGGCAGATGTTATGAGCACTACAAATAAGTAACATTGCAAATATACAATGTGATAATGTGACGATGATAATGATTCATTAAAACCAAAGTGAAACTGACACGCTGGCTACCACACACATCGCATGCCCTTGAGACCCTCATGAGGAACTACAAGCCTCTACTTGTACACTTCGAGAACCACGCCAGTGATCCCAATGACAGGGAAGCGAGTGCAGCCATGAAGGGGAGGGCAAAGCTTATCATCCACCTCATGCTGGATATCCTTCAAGAACTGAAGCACCTCAGCCTCTTGTTCCAGAAAGACGGCCTCACACTCCAGATGGTCTCGGATGGGCTGCAGACAACATGCATGGTTTTTGTAGCTATGCAGGTGAGGAACATGTTCCCTTATTTTACATGATTGCATATTCAATTTAGGCTGTAACAGCTCAAAGTCAGAGTTATATGATTTATTTGTGGTTTTTGGTGATGAAGTTATTAAAACTGTTTGTTCATGTTCAATGCAGACAAACCCAGGCCCAAGGCTGCAGCGGTTCCTGACTGAAGTTGGGACTGGATCCACCTGGCAAGGTGTTGAGATCAACAGGACCAGCACTGATGATGACAACTTCAACAACCTCAAGCTTCGCCTCACCAACAGGTTCTGTGAGTTTGTGTCAGATCGTTTCAGGAGTCTCGAGACCGGCGTTCTGAAAGCAATTTTCACACTCTTCGACTTGTCCAACTGGCCAGAAGACACCAACACCCTGGCTACATTTGGCACCGCTGAACTGAATGTCATCATGGAGCATTTCTGCCCAGTCCTGGAGTCATGCAAGGACTTTGAGTCTGAGGATGCAGCAAGGCGAGAGTGGCTTGACCTCAAGATCCTGGTTGCCTGTCACTACAGGCATCTCGATTCCCAGGTGAGTGATCCTCCAAGGGTTTCCTCCACATTAACAGCAACATTGTACTTATATAGCACATTTCCTACAAGTTGATTGCAGCACAGTGTGATTAGGTCCACAAAGAATCCCAGTATAAAAACATGCCAGATGAACAGACTTTCAACCCATTCCTTCAGGTGCTGTGGCAGCCGCTGATCCAGGGTGCCATCGGAAGAGCCGGCCAGTTACAGCACATGCAGGTGCTTGCAGAGATCAGCCTTGTCCTCCCTATGAGCAGCTCCTGCTGCGAGCGTGGTTTCTCCTGCATGAAATGGGTGAAGTCGGACTGGAGGTCTCGCCTAGCCAATGACACTCTTAACAGCAAATCTCAATGCATGGCCCTCCCCATGACGAATACAACCCACTAAATGCAGTCACTAAATGGTGGAGTAGTGGCAGAAGGTCACGTAGGCCACAGCTCCGTGACTGCGGGTGTTGGTTGTCATCTTGAAGCTAAACAAATGTAGTCTGGAAATAAATATATTATTTTTACCAACATAATGTATTGTGGTTTTATTATATTATCAGTAAGTAACAACTCAAAATGTAAAAAAGACTTTCGGGAAAATTCGGGACGATTCGGGACCGTTCAAAATGTTTTTCGGGACGTTTCTGGGACGGTGGTGAAGAAAGTTAAGTTTGAGCACTGTTACTTTGATAGAGGTTCATCTTTTAAACTGTCCCTAAAACATTAAGCCTATATATCATGTTAGATGTTCCAATAACACGACCATTCACATTCAGAATATGAATAAATATGGATCCATATTGTGTAGGTCCCCCTTTTGTGGCGAACACAGCCCTGCCCCGTCGAGGCCTGGACTCCACTAGACCTCTGAAAGTGTAGGGCGCATTATCCTGCTGCTTGGAAATAAAGTATTTTACATTGCATACTGACAGATATGAATCAAAGAGATGAAACAACTCATGTTCATGAAACAACATATGACGGTGTGTGATGTCTCCTCTGATTTATCCTTATCATTGTTGTTATTGTTAATTTTGTTGCCGAGCGGCACGGGGCAGTCAAACCGTTAAACATAAAGGAGCCTGCATGAGACATTTAAAGACAGCACCATGGAAGAAAAGAATAATGATACATTCTTTATGATAAATGCAGAGAATTAAAAGCAAATTATACTTAAAGTTGAAAAGATATTATCACACAGACATACACAACAAATTTCAAGTTAAAAAGCACAAATTAAATTCATCTAAGCATGATCTAATTACATATTCTTGTGTCTTACATCGAATCTGGATGTGTGTGCTTTTGTGAAAAGTTTTTAATATCTTAAAATCACTCACTGCTTTAAATAGAATTTTTTTACTACAAGCACAAACACGTTTTTTAAAAAGGGAATCATTCATAAATTGTCCCTGGGCAAGACACCTCACCCCACATTGCTCCTTTTGGGATTGTCCACAGTATTACATGTGTTACATTTCTAATAAGTAACGTGTGATATAATGTAATGTGACTTATACATACCAGGAATTATTATAATAATTGTCATCTGTGGCCACTTTTATGATGTTTCAGTCACAACAGGGTCTGCTGAAGAGCCTTTCAATGCATGCTGTTCAGTCCATTAGAGTTTTGAGTTAGGAAAGAAATTGTTGTTGAATTGCTCACACTACATTTAGCAAAATAGTGAATTTCTTTTATCTGTTATTTGTGTTAAAAGCCAATTTTTCCCAAAAATGTAAATATATACAAATAGGTCTTGGTTTTCCTGAGAAAGTGTGCGTGGGATCTAGTACTGATCCATCAGAGCGTCTGTATGTCTGGATGGAGTTTGTGCTCTCTATCTTTTTCTGAAGCTTTTACCTCCAAATAATTTCCCGGTAGCCTCCAAAGCTATTAAAGACCAGAGGTGGGAGAAGTACTCAGATCTTTTACTTGAGTAAAAGTAGAAGTACTCGGATCTTTTACTTGAGTAAAAGTAGAAGTACTCAGATATTGTACTTGAGTAAAAGTACAAGTACTCAGATCTTGTACTTGAGTAAAAGTACAAGTACTCAGAACTTGTACTTGAGTAACATAGAAGTACCAGAGTGTAGGAATACTCTGTCACAGTAAAAGTCCTGCATTCTAAATGTTCCTCCAGTAAAAGTAGAAAGTACTCTCATCTAAATGTACTTAAAGTAGCGACAGTAAAAGTAGTCATTGTTTGATTGGTCCATTTCAGAATAATATCTCTGATATGTTTTATAATGATTGATCATTAAAGTGTTCTCAGAGCTGGTAAAGGTGCAGCTAGTTTGAATGGCTTTGTATACTGCAGGGTAGCTGCTGAATTTACTCCAGGTGAACTAAAGTCTGATTTAAGGGTTGATTATATTTACCATCATTAATCCAGATCAGTAAAGTAACTAAAGGGATTAAATAAATGTAGTGGAGTAAACACTATTTACTTCTGATTTGTAGTGGGGTAGAACTACAAAGGAGGCTAAACTGGAAATACTCAAGTGAAGTACAAGTACCTCAACATTTTGCTTTGTATAATATCTGAATAAATGTACTTAGTTACTTTACAATACTGTTAAAGACTGATCTTTTCGGATGAACGGCGAAAGATATCTTTGATTGTGATTGGCTGTTCGTCGTCAGCTGCTGCGTTCCAAAAGTGAAACTGCTTTCAACAAAGGACACAGCTGTAGCGCCCTGAAAAAAGGCATGGGTACTGCACATATTGTTTCTCAGAAAGACAAAGTCCTGGAGCGACCTGACCGGGACAGCTCTAGTTTGTGGATCTGTTAACTTAGAGGTTGTGAATGGAAATGTTACTATGGAAGCCTGACACACACGCACACACGCACGCACGCAGAAACAAACACACACCAGGTCTCTGTGACATTACTGCAATTTTTGCTGAGAGGAGTCTGATGTGAATCAGAGAAACGTCATGAAAATACTGACTCATGACTGAAATGTTCTCATGGTGAGAGGGAGGCGGTTGTTTATACCCAGGGGGAGGGGAGAGAGTGAGATAGGGGAAGGAAACAAGGGAAAGGTGAACTACTTTGTACAAACACTAATTTCTTTGTATTTAATTAACCCGTAATTTTCTTATTTTTGTTCATGTGCAATGCCAATATCAAATCATGGTTACATTATCATGGTTATTGGCTTTAGTTCTTCTGTTAAGCCTTTTCAGAAAAAATAGAAAGAAATGTTCTCATGCTTTTATATTTAATCCTGAAAGTGGGTACGTTCAGCTTCCTGAATGCAGCGGAGGACGGCAGGAGAGTCTGCAGAGGTCAAAGAGTGTGTGTGTGTGTGTGCCGTGTAGGTTTATTATGTGGGAACCTTGTTTATATTTAAACACTTGGGACCATACACTGGAGACGAGCTAACAGCCTTCTGACCATGTTCACTTGAGAGTCTCAAATAAAGTCCACACACACACACACACATACACACACACACACACACACACACACACACACACACACACACACACACACACACACACAACACTGACCTCTGCAGACTCTCCCGCCGTCCTGCGCTGCGTTCAGGAACATTAACGTCCCCACTGTCAGCATTAAATATAGAAAGCATGAGAACACCACGACTTTCCCAGGGTGCCCTGAAGCAAGGCAGCACCCCCCCCCCCTCCCTCCCTGATCAGCTGGGAGATGCATGGTGGGAAGGTTTTCAGGACAGTTTGACCTCCGTGATATAAATTTAGTGTGAGATCAGACCTGAGGATCCACCATGAGTATCATCAACTGACTTCCTGTCTCTGCACCTGTTTGATAAACATGTTTTTTTTTAATTTTGTTTAGAAAAATATCTTTATGAAGGTCACATTCACACCTATAGTCCTCTTCTCTGGTGTGCACCAGATGCAAGTTTTTTACATTGTTCATTTCTCAGAAGGTTCGGTTTGTGTTCATTCGGACAAAACTCAAACGGGACTATAAACTGTAGAAAAAAGTCATTTGCACGGAAATGCTGTCCAACAATTGGTCAGACAATAAGCGGGTAAAAACACAAATCCCAGCAATTTCTACCCTAGCTCCACCATGGAGCATCGGCAGGTTATTCATGCTGCTGTTAATCTGGAGAGACTCTAGTGGACGGCAACGTGTGTTAAAAAATATTATCACACATAATTAGAGACGTCCTGCAGTAAGGAGGAGGTTTCACCAACCACAGGGGTCTCTGATCCAGGGCCGCTGCTAACCATTTGGGTGCCCTAAGCACAGTTGCCCCCCCCTCGAAAAAACAAACAAACAATAATAACGGTCTACCTTTTATTGTTATAACTTATACCAATAACAACAATAATAATAATAATCATAAAACTTCAGAAAAGGACCTTCAATCGTCAAATGGACCACATAACATCATTTCACAGTGTACAACAGACAAAACACACACAACCACGAACACAAGTAGCTGAAAGTGCCAAATCTAGAAGTTTCATTCTGTATTTTGGCAGGATGATTCTCCATAATGGCATCAAACTTCGCTAGCAACTCCACCTCCTTCAAGAAATTTCCAAATTATTTCTCATACAGACTCTGTGAAGAGCCCCTAAAAGACAAATTCCTTGACGCCACACAGCGTTATTGAAATTAAGCGTTTGATGACTTCTCGCCATCTTTTTATTTCTGCCTCAACCAACCTAAGCTCCTCTTTCTCTCCATTTGATAGTGTTTGAACTGGAGGCTTCTATGATATGACCTCCCATCTGGGCACTTTGGGAAAGTAAATTCAGATGCAATTTTGAATGGTCCTCTACGCACAATCTCTACACGGTCAGCCTACAATAAATCATTTTTTGAGCAAATAGTTCTGATTGTAAAGTGAAATTTTATCTATAACATACACAATACTTAATTCAAATTCAAATTTCGATAATTACCATGTTTTTTTTTTCTTTCATCAAGGTATTTTGGTGCCCCCCCCAGGCGCCTGATGGCCTAAGAACATTGCGTATTATGCGTAATGGTAGCGGCGGCCCTGCTCTGATCAGATTGTTTTATGTGTTGTTGATGGACACTTCGGTTGAATCCGTTCTACTTCATTCTTTCGCTAAAGATTTTGAGGACCTCCGCTTCCTATGTTTTGGTGCGGACTGCGTTCACAACAGCGATGAACCGCTCCGGGGTTCACTAGCCAGCGGTTCGAGACCACCTCTTTCAGGCAGACCAGAGTCCGGTTGATTAGTTCACATCAGAGGTCTCGGACTGCGTTCACACCAACCCAAACGAACCGCACCAAGGGGGTAAATGCTCCAGGCTTCAATTCAACTGGACTAAACACGGCTGGTGTGAACATGACCTAAGTGTCATCCGTAACTGGACCTTTTACTTTTGTGTTTGTGTTAAAGCCTTTGATTTTGTTTTATTTCTATTTCAATTTAACTTCTAATTCTTCTTATTAACTCATCTTTTATTTTATTCCAAAAAAGAGCAACTTTGATGAAACACAATTCCCCCAGGATAAATGAATGGTTCTGATATCTTCAAAGATCCTTGTCACTATGTCTTCCTCAGGTATTATTCTATCCTTTTTGGTGATGTGTTACTGAGCTGGGAGGTTTTTCTCCAGCTTGTTTTTTTATTCAACATGTTTGAAGGGTGCCACCGTAGTGAGCAGGTGTGTCCGCCTAATACGTTTCATATACTCAGTGGGGGTTGTAAAATATTTAAAATGGGGTAGCGGAAGAGGGGCAAGAGGTCATGGAATGGAGGCTTGGGAGGGCGGACAGTACCTGGGATTTTATACTGTATATATAACCCTTATATCATGCCCTTACAGTAGTCTCCGAACACGGTTTGTCATGCACAAGAGGAACAAGATGTTCAGACAAACAAACAAACTATTGTATAAAACAGCAGACAATACTCATGTTTAGCACAAGAAGGCCACCCTAAAATTATATTTACTGTAAGTACAGTAAAAGTATAACTAAGTCCACTAATGACATCACCCATCTCTTAAGAGTGCTGAAGGCGACCTGTGCACCAAAACATTTCAAGAAATATTTTTCAATGGAATAAAGGAGAATAAAAACATAGCATGCGGTCCAGCTGCACTTTCATCTGCCTGCTGATCCCTGTCCCTCTTTCTGAGTCGGACATCTTTACTCCTCACATTAATTTATTTTCGTCACTAATGTCTTCATCTCCTCCTGGCCTTCTCCTGCTCTGACTCTCGTTGTCCCTCCGGCTCCTTTTCCTTTTCTTCTGTCTATTCATCCTGATCACTTCTCAGATATATGTTTTTTTTTTTGTTGAATCACTCCAGCTTCACTGATCTGCAAGAGTCTTAAAGCACTGGTAAACATTATTATATGACTTTACACGTTAGGGCCATATAACTAATACGTAGCCTGTAATAAATATAAACTCAGAAAGTATTTGTCAAACGTGACGCACACAGGCAGCTGTGTTTTCTCTCTTTCCTCAGTTTGACGGTAAAGGATGTATCCTGGTTTAATTTATGTAACGTCATTGCTGTGATGCGTGGATTTTATAGTACCGCATAGTTAAGCAAATAAAAGTGATTGATCTCCCAGCTAGCGCAGTCGCTCTGTAGTATGTTGTAACGTAATGCCCAAAACAACGACCGTCTGTCAAACGTTATCGATTAAAACAGGAGAGGTTTTAATATTTAGTTTCCAGCTCTCATCATTTGTAAAAATATAACTAATCAGAATCAGAATACCTTTAATCGAGGGGAAATTTTCATTTGTACAGCAGAAGGAGCTAAATACAGCTTAATGTTACACCCAAGATACTAAAAAATACTGTATACAACAATCACACAATTTACAAAATACACAAAAATAGACCTCAGAAACCGTTATCTGTATTGCACAGTTATTAACACAACAGGGGGTGTTATTGTCTGTGTTGTTATATGTGTGGGGGTCTACCGGGGGCCATGCTGGTTATAGAGTCTGACCGATGCTGGAAGGAAAGACCTGCGGTAAATATCCATAAGACAGCGCGGGTGCAGCAGCCTGTCACTAAAGGAGCTGCACAGTGCGCCACACCATAAAGGATGGCTGATGCCCCCACAGAGTCATAGAAGGTCTGAAGGAGTGCCCCCTGAACCCCAAAAGACCTCAGTCTCCTCAGCAGAATGAGTCTGCTCTGTCCTTTCTTGTAGAAAGTGGCAGAGTTATCGGACCAGTCCAGTTTATTGTTCAGATGAACACCGAGGTACTTGCAGGATTTCACAATCTCTATGTCCACCACATAATAATAATCATGATTTGAATTTATATTTCTAGGTACCCAAAGCCGCTTTCCATTTTGTGAGGAGAGACAGAAAACAAATAAACAAACAAAAAACTACGGCAAATAAAGGGAATAGAAAAATAAAGTAAATAAAAGAGAAAACAGAAATGGCAGTTGTGGTAGAAGAACGGGGGACTAATATGAGTTAGTGGTCAAAGGCTATGGTGAAGAGGTGAGTTTTTAATGCAGATTTGAAGATGTCCAGGGAGGTAGCATTGTGGATCTCTGCAGGAAGAGCTTTCCAGAGGGTGCCGCAACACTCAACGCCCTGTCACCAATGGTTCAGAGGCGAGTGCAGGGAATAGAGAGAAGGCCCGGGTCCGAGGACCACAGACTCCGTGTAGGGGTGTAGGGATGGAGGAGGTCTGATAAGTACTGTGGAGCGAGGCCATGGAGAGACTTGTAGGTGAGGAGGAGGGTTTTGAAAGGTATCCGGGTTTGATCGGGAGTCAGTGAAGGTGGATGAGGGTGGGGTGATGTGCTGCCATGGTTTGGTGTGGGTGAGAACTCTGGCTGCAGAGTTATGGACATGCTGGAGCCTCTCCAGGGTTTTGCTGGGAACCCCGGAGAGCACCCCATTGCAGTAGTCCAATCTGGACGTGATGAAGGCATGTATGTACGTTTCTGCCACAGAGACGGAGAGTGAAGGCCGGAGTCGGGAGAGGTTTTTGAGATGATAGAAAGCAGATTTAGTGACCGATTTGATGTGAGCCTGGAAGGAGATGGTTGTGTCCAGGATGACACCCAGGTTGCGGACTTAATGTTCACTTGCGTGGGGGGAGTGTTGGCGCTATCTGAAATCCACCACCAGCTCCTTGGTCTTCCCTGCGTTGAGGTGGAGGTGGTTCCTCTGGCACCAGAGGAGGAAGTCCTGCGTCAGTTCTCTGTATAATAAATTTAGATCTGATTTGATTTGATATATTTATGTTGGATTGTTGGACGAGCCTGGGACTTTTTCATTGCCATACCGCCACTGTAGCTACTGCGCTGCTTGTCCCGATCCAGACAATCAATTTCCATTCATTTCCACATCTGCGACGTAATCCTGTCCACCAGCATACCAACTGAGGTGGCAACTATTGAGGAAGCATGTTCAGTTATTCCCCTGCCATGTAAATGTAAAAAATGGATACATACAAAATACAGAAAGGTTGTTCAAATTGCAGTGAATGTCTTCTCTGTCATTTTTACTAATTGCAATCACCCTGCGTGCCGGATTAGACCCTTTCCGGACTGGTTTTGTCCCATGGGACATATATTTGACTCTACAGAGGATTTTAGTTTCCCCACGGCACTCAGTAACATCCTCTGAGTCATCGTAAAGACGTCTGAGTGCGGTCTCTTTCCCAGAGTCCTGATGAATGTCCCTTAACCCTTTGATGTTTTCCATGCTGGAGATGTTAAGGAGAAGACAGAAGAGCTGTTGTGTTTTACTATTGGACCCCAGCCTTTGTCTCTTCTCTTTCTTACAGCCTGTTCTCTCTTCCTCTGTCTTCTATGGTGTTGACAGGAAATGCTCCCTTAGCCTCCAGATGTTTCTGTGGTATACACAAGACATTCTCTCTCTCTCTCTCTCTCTCTCTCACACACACACACACACACACACACACACACACACACACACACACACACACACACACACACACACACACACACACACACACACACACACACACACACACAACACACACAAGTTGTCTGGACCTGCAGCTCTATAATCTCTGATGAGCATCTGTAATCTTCGTCATTTATCAGATTAACTTCTTTTTTGCGCTTTCTGTTGAGCAAGTTTCTCAGGCTTTTTTGCACGATGCACTTCAACAAATGCACAGAAACTTGCTGTTTACTGAGATCACCTGAAGCTTTTTTGAGCTTTACTTCCTGTGTGTGACATCAATCCTGCGTGGGACGCAGCACAGAGTTCCTGTACGAAAGCCTCCTGTGTAGAATCTGTCTGAACCAATGACTCCAGCTTAGTGCTGAGGATCTATCATCTCTAATTAAGATCTTCATAAGTCTATCTGAGGCCAAAGACACAAGTAGAAATATTACATTTGTTATCATGTTGTGTATTCGCTTCATTAAATATGTAGGTTTGTTCATTCTAACAGTATTCTACTCTCTCAGTTCTGATGGTTAGTCATCTTTGACAAATAATAAGATGAATACAATATGAATGTAAAAGGTCTCATACAAATAAAGTTTGTGCTCAGTAACATATGTAACATATGGATGCTTAAGAAAGCAAAATTAAAAATGTGAAGTTTTAAGAGGAATGTCCAATATCTTTGACTTTTCTCTCAACAAGATCCCATTAACCCTAATCCTGGGGAAAAACACCAGGCAATTAAAAAAAAGATGGAATAACCGAGTAAACGCCATCTCTGAAATGGAGAAAACAGCTATAAGGATTAGAAACCAGATGCATGTCTTTGAGGAAAGATGGGGGAAAGGGGTAAAGATTAAAACACTATAATAAGATTTATAAGGAACATGAGGTAAGAAGTATTAATATTGTATCCATTATTTTATTCTTCTTATTCTTATTGTTATTATTTCATTTCGGATTTGTCAACTGTGATGTAGTTAATTTATGTACCTAGATGTGTTTATTTTTGTTTTGTATGCTTTGTGAATAATTTCTTAAAATACAAATTTAAAAATAATTTTAAAAAGAAACCAAAATAAATGCAAATTTAAAGAAAGTGTTTCCTGTATTTTCGTGCCTTTTAAACAACAACAATAGCCAAAAATAACTCCTCTGCAACAGACCTTTATGTCAAATACTTGACATAAAACAAATGTTTTTATTTGAGGCAAAAAGTTAGAACTTTATTTTACTTCTCACAGCATCAGTTTAAATGTTTATTTGCTTAGCTTCTCTCGTCTATATGTTTCTGTTAAAGCACTTTGACTTTCCTTTGTGTCCCAAAAGTGCCATTTATATAAACTAACCTCAACTTTGATGTGATCAGATTTAATTCATTCATTTAAATTGTGGCAGATTTTACAAAATGCTTTTTATCTATTTATATTACAAACAAGAATTATTCTTTCCACAGAGTCTGAAATGTACTATGTGGAACATTTGTCATAAATCAGGACAAATATGAGCGAGGGTCATGAATAGTAGTTCAGAAGGTATAAGTGTTGTGTTCTGAAGAAGAGGGGACTTATTAAGAGGCTTATTCATTTATCATGTTACCAACTCTGCTGAGACACATATGTCCCTGTATTGGATGGATGAAGCTAATGGTATTTCAGTGAGTAGAAATCCGGAGGACAGTTCCGGCTGTAATCTGCTGACACAGACAGATTAAAGCAGATTAAACACACTTTTTATTTGCACATGAGTCACTTCCTGCTGCAGATTTAAAGCCGCCCCAGATCAGATCAAACACTGTAATTATCTCAGATCAAAAGCTTTTATCTCAGCACTGATTTTCACATTAAAGCATTTTAGTCTCCGACTGGAATATTAAAGCTCCTCACAGGCTCATGAAATAAAAACTGTTTATTTTGTATAATGTTTGCTTCAAAGCTGTTCAAATTAGCATCATAGCCATTGGGGCCTGTCTTCTGTTCACAATGCATGCTGGGATGTCATTCACAATGCTAATGCTAGCCAGAGGGATGCTAATAGTTGCTAATGAGAGGAGGAAGTCCAGCTGAGAGAAGTATTGGGTGGAAATCTGCAGTAAAGTCAATCCTTAAATCCTCTGTATTTATAAACATTTGCAAAGGGAGCTTAAACACATCTCAGGACCAGTCTACACTGACATGCTTGGCCCAAACACAGAGGCATTTTACATTACCGTACTAACTTGAGTTTCATTTGCTGCATTTTGTTAGGATTTGCATTTCTGAAGATGGTGTGGGTTGATATGTATGTTAAAATAAACGATGTACCTAGTTGTAATCAAATACAAGATCCACACATGCAACATTTGAAGTACAAATATGTCCTGGTTCATACAGAAATCCCACAATAAACAGCCTCTCAGTCACTTGTTCAAAAGATCTGTGGGGTTTCCTGCTGTTGTATTGATTCCCACACACTGATGGAAACTGACTCATTTCTGCCTGACCGATTTATTTTTTGTTTGGTGACGTATTGAGACTGTAATAGAAAACAGACTCTGACTCCATTGTTTCATATCCAGCTGTGTTCCAGAACCAGGAGGAGTCAGGGACTGTTTGAAGATCAGGCTGCACTCTCTTACTATACACATACTCCTGTTTGTATACCAACCTGATCTCACAAAAATATAAGAAATGACCACGACCCCTTAACACCGTTTAATGTGGTGGAAACACGGAATCTGCTAAATTACGTGTCGGCACCACAGAAAGAATCCCAATGTAAAGTCAATTAGGATCCTTTGTTGTGGTGGACACACGAATTCCCTGGTTCAACCCAACACGTTCTCACTCCCAAGTCCTCCTATAGTGATGTTATGTCAGGATGCGTTGGCGTTACTTATCAGGAACAGAGAAGGTCTCTCTCTTTACCTCACCAACTATAAAACTGCACTATTAAAAACACTTCTGACAAAGGTTTATTTTACCAGCATTTTAAATGTATTTCAATGGCCATGTTAGGTTTTTTTATCATATAAAGTCAATTTCGTTCTGTTAATCAAAGTTTCTACTGAGTTATGTTTACTTATTTAGTGTCACGTGATGAAATCGTGTTTATCATCAGATATTACTGAACAATATCTTCCATTATCTGTTGTTGTCATTAACTTAAATTTCTTTTTTAAAGACGCTTTTATTGTGTGCTGCAGGTTCTGTCCTTATATGGATTTTGAATTGGTAGGGGTTACGTTATTTTGGTTTCTCTTTTGGTCAACAAAAATAAAGGGTCAATTTGGTAAAAAACAAAATGTAAACACCATTTGAGTTGAACAAGATGCATGTGGATGTGGTCACAGGGGGTTTGTTTAATGACATTTCAGTCACGGAAAAAGTACATTTAGTCGGACTTTTCATTAATGAAATCAACGTTTATTCAGACTCTTCCTGTGCCAGTTTGACTCTTTATTTGGATATAATGTCTTCCTATTTTGATGTCTCTATCGTGGATAGGATACCATGTCGCCAGGGAGCAGTTGGGGGTTTGGTGCCCTCCTCAAGGACACTTTGGGAGTGACCGGGACTTACACTAGTTCTCAAGCCCAGTCCCTCCTGCCGGAGCTAATCACTTTATATTTTATCCTCAGACCTGCACTGCTACTATGTTCGTACAGTTTACATCTAGTGTTTTAATATTTTCAGTCATAATTCTATATTCTCTTACAGTATTCTGCAGTTCTGGTTTCATTTCAAGCAGTGTTTCATTGTCTGTGTTTGTCCTCTGTGCAGTGAAGAAGAATTTAATCTAATCTAAATGAAGCCAAAGCCAGGTGTATCTGGAGACCCCGCTCCAAGGATGATGGTGCGTTCAGGTGCTCCTCTGATCAAAGTCATTTTTGTAACTTCAGTGTTCATGAGCTTTGAGTTTAACGGGGACAGTACAAAGCAGAATTACAGACACAGAGCAGACAGAAACATATTTTTAAGATTATTCCAAAATCACATGAATGCAGCACTACCTAACTTGCATGTGAATGAATGTGAAATCATTTGTTTTTCCCGCCTTGTGATTCAGATCTGTTTATTTTCTTCCTGGGCCAACATTCTTCTTCATATACTGTAGACACATTAAGATGGTGCCATGTCTGCTGAAACTGCTTCGATAGGATATAATCATAGTCATACAATTAAACAAAGTGAAGTCACTTTTCCGTGAAAGTCTTTCTGACTCTGAAAGTCTGTTTTCTGTGTGTTATTGCCGATTGTATTTTGCACATTAAAGATGCATTTTATTTTAAAAACCTATCAGAGTGTTTTGGGCGTATGCACTTTAACTGATTCTGAATATGCAGCATACTCCAGAATATAAAATGGATTAGTTATTGTCCTCTCTCTTTCCTTCTTTAGCTCTTCACTGTCTGCTCCTCTCCCTCTCTTTGTCTCTGCTCATGTTTGGCAAACGGGAACAAACTTGGCAGAGAACCAGAACCCTCCTCCTCCTCTCCCTCTGTCCTCCTCCCTCTCTCCTCCCCTTTTCTCTCCCTCTGTGTGTTCATTCAGGTCTCAGTCGATCAGCCATCAGCTCTCCCTCTCTTTGTCTCTCTGTATTGATCATGCTCAGTGTGAGTCTGCTGTTTGTCTATCTGAGCGGAGCCTCCCTCATCCTGCTGACTGCTGGTGAGTCCTGTGTGTGTGTGTGTGTGTGTGTGTGTGTGTGTGTGTGTGTGTGTGTGTGTGTGTGTGTGTGTGTGTGTGTGTGGGTAACTCTGTTTGACATCTTGTTCATGTGATCTGTGTGTGTTGCAGCTGTTCAACTTCCTGTTCACTGTCTGAAGTGTGTGTGTGTGTGTGTGTGTGTGTGTGTGTGTGTGTGTGTGTGTGTGTGTGTGTGTGTGTGTGTGTGTGTGTGTGTGTGTGTGTGTGTGTGTGTGTGTGTGTGTGTGTGTGCATGCGTGTGTGAGTTATAGTGAATGTACTTTACAGTGTAACTGTAACATGACATGTGTAGCCCCCCAGATTGGTGGCTATGTTGGAGCCCCCCCCCCCAACTATCTCTCTCTATATTCATACTGTATATACGTATACACTGTATGCATGTGTGTGTATGTTTGTTGAAATTTGAAGCTAATGTTTACTGTTGTGGATTGGATTAGTTCAAAGTAACATTTAAAGAAAATGTTGAACTATTAGTGGTTAAAGTTTAGATTAAACTTAGCATATAGACTGGAATCGGAGGGCTTTTTCTGTTGTATTTTTCATATGAAACAAAATAACTTCTTTAGGTTAATGCAGTGAAACAGTTTGGTTAGTTTAAGAGCGACACCTTTAGATTGGTGTTTGGGTTGAATGAGCTTCATTTCGGGCTAAAGTAGAAATGAATGAATGCTGTTTGTTTTAAACGGGACCTGAACCGTGCTCTCCAAGGAAATGTTCTCACACCTTTATTAAATGGTCAAATAAACGATAATCAGTCTATATTGAATATGATGAAAGCAGTGCTGAAGGGTGCATGGATCTGTCAGCTGGTTTAATGAGCCTCTGAAGCTGAGTTTTTACTTTTTTTAATTTAATTTTATTTATTTGATGTGTCGGGAGCCAGATCATAACTGTGACAGAAGAGGAGATGATGTAGATTTATTTTGCAGCACAGATACTAATATTGAGATGAATATTAAAATCAGCAAGGATCAGAGAGATGTGGAATTAGAGGAAAGGAAAGGAAGTGTTTCCTCGTCTCCTTCCCTCCTGTCCTCTGGAGGAAACGTCCTGTTTGTGCTCAGCTTTGATGCACAGCTGCTTTCTGTAAATGTTCCTGAGAGGCATGTGACTCCCCCCCGCCCCCCACTCTCTTGTTTTCTTAACTCTCTTTTACTCTCCTCCACTTTGTCCATTTCCTTCTCCCTCATTCCTCTTCACCTGCTTTTCATTTCCTCCCCCCTGCAGTGTGGGGAGGATTCTCAGGGATTGACAGTCAGATGGAGATGACTCACTTCCTGTTTGGTAACAATTAACACCCCCTCAGTTCACATCAGCCCCCAGTGTGTTTGGGGGTGGTTGTTTTTGTGTGTGTGTGTTTCGGGAACAGTATGGTGTTAAACCCAAATCTCTCCAGACCAGAAAACAGATTATGTTACAGAACATTCTGTGGATTCTGTGATTTGTGTGAACTAAGCCTTTAATCCCATGTTAAAGAGCTTCATAAAGAGCTTCATTCGGCTAACATTTTAGTTAGCCGCCTGAGGTCAAAGGTCACAAATGCAGACACATCAGAATTTACAGATTAACCCCGAGAGGTTATCACAGACTGACCCCGTTTAGTGTGTGTGTGTGTGTGTGTGTGCATAAATTGTTTCTGGGTTACCGGCAGGTACATAGATAGAAGATAGAATCGGAGGATGAAACCCTCTTTATTGTCACATACATGCACACAGCAGAGCAGGCACAGTGAAATTGGTCCTCTGCATTTAACCCATCCTAGTACTAGGAGCAGTGGGGAGCTATCGTGCAGTGCCCGGGGAGCAATGGGGAGGGGGGATTGCAGGTGTCCGGTGCCTTGCTCAAGGGCACCACAGCAGGGCCTAGGAGGTGAACTGGGACCTCTCCAAGTAGGAGTCCACTTTCCATATTTCAAGTCTGTTCGGGGACTTGAACCGGCGACCATACGATTCCCAGTCCAAGCCCTTACTGACTGAGCCACTGCTGGACCAGGTTCGAGTTTAAGTATAAAACCAGATGAAGTCCAGCTGCTGTTTCACTGCAACATCCTGTATCTAGTTACAGTAAGAGTTCTGTATTTCGCTGAAATGTTGAGCACTCCAAAGTTTTATGTTAGTAATGTATAGTACGGTCCCCAGCACATAGAAACTGCTGGATGCTAACCTGCATATGTTGGTCAATTTGCACAATTTGCATAGGCTGCCTTAATTAGCATTATAGCCTATATGTGGAAAATAGTTACACAATTTAAGTTTTGGAGTGGATTTGAGAGATATTGGGGTGCTGGGTTCATTTCTTACATTTCAGGATAAAAAATGACAGTTTTAACAAGAAAGTGGCCACATTTGTACTTTAGGTGGGCTGATTGTGACTTTCATGAGCAGCGTTGTGACCATAGAGAGCACAAGATGAAAATGATAACCTCTACTGTGGACCATCATTTTTTATATAAATAGGCAATCTTTCTCATCCAAACGATCCAGAAACCCCTAAATCTTCTAAATCTATCCAACAATTATCCAAATCAGCCCACCGAGAGTACAAACTTTGCAATTTTCTGGTTAATGCTGCCAGTTTTGACCCTGAAAATGTCAAAAATGGACTCAGCATACTCAATGACCCCCAAAACCCAAAACTGTCCAAATCGGCCAAGCCCTTTTTTTTATAAACTATTGTCCACATAGAAGGAGTCGCTCAGACGAAGATACAGCAGGACTCACCCTTCCTCCAAACAACAATAATAACTCTGAGCGTTGTGTAAAGAGAACAGTGTGAGAACCCGAACATACCCCGACATCTATTAAAGATAGATGGTGGAGGACGAAAGGCTGAACACAGGCGGGGGAGGGGGGGTGAGACACACCTTCCATGGAATAGGTTAATAAACCTTGCTGTCCATGTTTCTGAGGTTAGCTTCATGCGTGTGTAGAGGGCACTGTTACCTTAGCTTAGCATTAACACAGGAGCACAGTCAAAGTCTAGGGAGAAACTGTTAGCCTAGCTTAGCACAGAGAGACTTTCTGAGGTGTGTTCATATGACTGCTTGTGTTTTCAGTTTCTGAGGCGCAGTATTACGACTTAACCGCGACTCCGGACTACGAGGACTACAACGCCTCCTTCGAGTACAGCTTCTACAGTAAGTCCCATCTGAAGTCGTTTCCACCATTTAAAATGATGAGGAACGTTTCATTTCAGAACATTTAGAGTCGTAAAGATATGATGCAGATTTAAGATCTTAAAGGCGATGTTGCTGTGGTGCGTTCAGGTAACACCAGCATTGAGGACCTGGACAAGTTCAGCGAGCGGTTCATCGATACAGGGGACGAGGAAGGGGAGGACACGGGGGGGCAGGAACAGGATGTGACTGTAACCGCGGCAACTACCCCAGTAACCACGGAGCAGGGTTATCAGGAACAGGATGTGACCGTAACTGCGGCAACTATCCGAGTAACCACGGAGCAGGGTTGGGTCAGAGGTCGTAACGCCGCTTCACTTCCTGTTTCTATGGTGAGAACCAGCTGAGCTCTTTATACTGGACTGTGTTACCTTAAACCGAAGTTAAACTCAGTTAAACCAGGACTGACTTTAAATAAACACCAGTTAAACCTCTGTTGAACCAGGTATGAAATAACCTCAGATAAACTAGGTTCAGTTAAACCTCAGTTAAACTAAATTAAATTTGACTTTAGCCAAAGTGACGTCTCAGTTAACCCTCTGAAACCCACAAGCTGCTGGTCGGTTTGAAACACAAGTTCTCTTGTTAAAAATTCAACTCTCAAGCATTTATCATAATCATGAAACTGAAAAAATAAATGTATCGACAAGTTGGCAAATTTCCCCGTAAGCAGCACGTGTAATGAACGCGTCAGTCAGGAATATAAACCAACTTGTAATGTATGTAACAAATGTGAAGCCGGGAGTGATTTTCAGAATGAGAAACAGGTTGCCTTGGTCTACATGGTGCATACATAAACACAGTTAAAGAAGATACATTACAAATAATAATAATACAAATAATTAAACTATTGTAAAAAAGTATTAAAATTATATATTTTATATATATATATATATATAATATTATAACATTCAAATATAGAGCAATATTTACAAGAAATATAGACATACCATTCTGCAGAGATGATCAGTGAAGAGACATAAATTCAGAGACATATGTACAGATCTGTTTCCAAGGAACATTATTTATAAAACTGCTGTTTTTTGACATCACAGTGAGTGCAGGTGGTTAGTATTAACTATGTGTGTGTGTGTGTGTGTGTGTGTGTGTGTGTGTGTGTGTGTGTGTGTGTGTGTGTGTGTGTGTGTGTGTGTGTGTGTGTGTGTGTGTGTGTGTGTGTGTGTGTGTGTGTGTGTCCATCTGCTTACTATTAACGTGAGGCTGATCTCTGCCAGCATCAACACACTGACTCTCTTTATCTTTAAATCAAACTGTTTAAACCTTGTAAGATTGTCTGTAGATATAGAACCAGAGAAATGTAAGAAAAATAAAATAAAAGTGATAAAAATAACTAAAGTGAATGTGACAGTAAACGAGGAGAACGGAGAGAAACCACACATGTGGTCTGCAGATCCTGAGGGGGTTCTGTTTGCAGACAGAAACAAAAGTTCCCTCATTCACAGAAGAACATTAAATCACACCACAGAGGTAAATATAATATCATATTACATATAATATAACATAAAATACAACAGATAATACCGGAGGGGACACAAGTTCACAGACTGAAAAACATCCAGAGGATTCTTTGTAGAGTTATTAGAGTTTAGGTTAAACCGTCTAACAGCTCAATACATACATGTGAATTTACATAAACATCAATGGTGTCAGGGCTTCTGAACTGAACCGAAGAGCAGACACTGGGAAAGGCAGATGGTGGAGAGGTGAGTGGTTTTATTCAACAAAATGGTAAGCTGAGGTAAGTTGTAGGGAGGGGAAAAGGGAATCCGGGGAGGAGCGAGGCTGGCTCGAGGATTAGAACGGGCTGTCAGATTCCCTTACAAAACAGCTGGTGTTAGAAAATACGGCAGGCAGGTAGGCAAAAGGCAAAAAGGCAAAACGGACTAGTACAGACTGGCAAAATGCTAGTTTGCAAAGCTGGAAGCGTGGCACACAAAAAAACATGTATGGCAACGATCTGGCAGAGACTGGCTGTTGCGGCCGGCTTACATACTGGAGCTGGCTTGATTGCTGGGCAGGTGAGCTAATTGTTGATTAGGACCAGGTGAGTGCAAGCTGGATGGAAGACAGGAGGGGGAAGGGGGAAAACAGACAAAACCCCAAAAACACACCAAGCACCCATCATTCATACTGAAAGCAGAAAAATAAATAAAAAACACATCCAAACTAGGTATACATGAGTCAAGAGTGAGGACCCATGACACACGGAACATAAACAAACCACCACGACTGACTGAGCATTTCACATGGACAATAACAACACATCCATCTGATCCATCACTGAGTCTCTGAGCGAATCCAGCACGTTAGACATAGATTAACAACATGGAAAAACTAAAATGTATTTAATTCAGGTTGTGGTGACTATTGCCAATCAATATCTGGGTAAACTAACCGGACATGTGTGATCTCCATTCGCAACAAAGTTTTCAGCTTTAATACCATTTTATTTCCGAAGAAAAACAGCGGCTACACGGTCAAAAAGCTGTTGCTCTCCCCAGTCCCAGACCCCTCACCTGTACCACCATCAGTTATATGTTGCTGCCCCGTTACGCTATCTAGTGTTCAAAACAACAAAAACATAAAAGCATTCTAATGGCAGCAACACAAGTTCCCTTCTCTAAACGAAGCAGATCTAAATCAGCAGGATGGAAGACATTAAATGTGTTGTATCGATATTGTGAAGAATAAAATAGAGTCTGGTTCTTCTCACAATGATCAGAACACGTCTCTCTCTCCCTCTGAATCCAAAGAGGAGCTCTGATCATGTGTTCAATGTCTGTAGGAAATCAGAACGCTCGTCTGGACAGTGATGATCCTGAACAGCCTTCAACACACACTGTGAGGACACACACACACACACACACACACACACACACACACACACACACACACACACACACACACACACACACACACACACACACACACACATCACCGGTCCATCAAACTGTGTTGCGTCACTGTTGTTTCCCTAAAAAGAAAGAAGAAAAGTAATGAATGATGGAAGGAGGAGTAAGGAGAGAGGTATACATGTAAGCTAGAATATATATACAGTATATGTGAAGGTGTATCTCAATAAATTAGAATATCGTGGAAAATGTTGTTAATTTCAGTGCTTCTTTTTACAATTTGAAACATGTATTAAATAGATTCATTTCACACAAAGCGAATTATTTCAAGTGTTTATTTGATTTAATCTTGATGATTACGACTTACGGCTAATGAAAACCCAAAATTCAGTATATCTGAAATTAGAATATAACATAAGACCCATACAAAAACAGATTTTTAATACAGAAATGTCAGTCTTCTGAAAAGTGTGTTCATGTCTCCGCTCTCAGGACTTGGTTGGTCCTCCTTTAGCATGAATTACTGCATCACTGCGGTGGGGCATGGAGGCGATCAGCCTGTGGCTCTGCTGAGGTGTTATAGAAGCCCAGGCTGCTTCCATAGCGGCCTTCAGCTCATCTGCATTTTTGGGTCTCGTGTCTCTCATCTTCCTCTGGACAATACCCCATAGATTCTCTTTGGGGTTCTGGTCAGGTGAGTTTTCCGGCCAATCAAACATAGTAATTCAATGGTCATTCAACCAGGGCAGGGGCGAGTCCTGCTGGAAAATGAAATCAGCATCTCCAGAATGTCCTGGTAGATGGCTGTGTTGACTTTTGACTTGATAAAACACTGTGGACCGGCACCAGCAGAAGACATTGCTCCCCAAATCATCACTGACTGTGGAAACTTCACACTGGAAACATAGATTCTGTGCCTCCCCACTCTTCCTCCAGACTCTGGGACCTTGATTTCTAAAATAAATGCAAGATGTACTTTCATCTGAAAACAGGACTTTGGATCACTGAGCAACACATCAGTTCCTTTTGTCCTTAGCCCAACGCTTCTGAGGTGGCCTCTGGGTCAGGAGTGGCTTGACACGAGGAACGCGACAGTAGCCCATGTCCTGGATACGATAATCTTCCTTTTTCTGACGAGCTTTATGGAGATGCTGATTTCATTTCCAGCAGGACTTGGCCCCTGCCCTGGATTAATGACCATGGAATTACTATGCTTGATTGGCCGGTAAACCCACCTGACCTGAACCCCCATAGAGAGAGGAAGGACACAAGACCCAACAACGCAGACGAGCTGAAGGGCGCTATCGAAGCAGCCTGGGCTTCCTTCAAACCTCAGCAGAGCCACAGGCTGAACGTCTCCATGCCTCGCCGCAGTAATGCATGATTCATGCTAAAGGAGGCCCAACCAAGTCCTGAGGGCGGACACATTAACACATTTTTCATTTATTTAAAATATGAGTTTCAAACATTTTCCAAGATATACTAATTTATTGAGATGCACCTGTACATATACTGTAAGATAATAATAATAATAATAATAATAATAATAATAATAATAATAATAATTATTATTATTATTATTATTATTATTATTATTATTATTATTATTATTATTATTATTATTATTATTATTATTATATAAAATGAGTTGTATATTATCAGGTGGCACTATATAATATAAATATAATGTATATATAAAATATGACTTGAGTGTTCTTACAAAACATATTGCATTTGAAAAGAAAACACCAGAGCTGTGAATTAATATTAAATGAATAATTATTGTAATAGACAGTCTCTCAGCTCGAGAAAAAGAGGTAATTCATTTTCTGCTGTTAATTGAACAGAATTACAAAGAAACCCCATTAATGTTGTGTAAAAAAAAACAGCTCCTTTATCTTTGACTCCAGATCTTTGAGATGTGATTTCTTTAAATAAATGGTAGACCAGTTTATTGTGAGGAAGTGTGCAGTTTATTGTGGGGGAACTGACACACATCAGACACATTTTAGACCACCTCTCTTCATCATCATCATCAAGTTAATTATTGTTAGAATTATAATAATAATAATAATAATAATAATAATTGTAATTATTAGTTTCTCAAACCAGCTGCTCTTTTGAACCCTTATTGATGTTTAAATACTAATGAGAGTTTTATTGATTTCCTGTTTGCAGCTGATGTCTGGACCTCAAAGACTTTCGACCTCTGCAGAGGAGCCATGTTTCCTTCAGCCAATCACAGCTCACAGACTCTTTTTATTCTTAGAAAGCTTTCTTTCACTTTTCACTTTTATTTGAACGTGTTTGAGACCAACAGGAGTGAGTGCTCTACATGCTGAAACTTGTATACAAAAATGGCGGGTTATATTCATAAATATGGTTTTATATATGTATAGATATTGGCGTTTATCAAAGACTAATCTACATAGAGGCAAGAAAACGTTTTCTAAGTCGGATTTAAATCGTGTTTTTTCTTCTCATGCTTAATTGGCAACTGGAATCTGAAGTGCATCACTGCCCTTCATGATTTATTCCATTAAAATATATATTTAATATATATCTGAGGTTAGATTTTTCCATGCACCACTCAAACATATTGTGTGTTAGCAACAAGCTCTTGACAACAACCACAACCGCAGAAACTCTCCTGCCATACATTTTATCACAGATGAGGAAAATGATGCTCTTCAGTTCAACACAGGGGAAAGAAGTTTAGATCCGATTTAGGTAATCCCAGGCTTGTTGAGCAAGAACAAAATAACTTAAATGAAGCTGGACACAATATGTATTTAAAGAAAATGAAGTAAACTTAAATGTAGCTGAGTAAAGCACAGTATTTTGCATTAAATAATTATTTTAATTTAACTTCTTATACTGCCAAGTCACCATTACATCTGCAGGACAGTTTGACCCTAAATAGCTTCCATACTTCCACCCCAGACAGGAAGTGAGCAAATTTGAATTGAATTCATGAAGATAAACTTCTGACAGTGGAGGTTATAATAAATAATTTCAATACAACATGACAAAGTATAAAAGAGAGAGAATAACATGTCTTCTTTCTTATTTTTAAAATGTCACCCCCTGAACTCTTCACGTTTAAGGTCTCATTATACTACTCCGTAGCTATCCGTCAATCCGACTCCATGGTCACACAGAAGCTCAAGAACCTTTCGAAGTTCTCCGTGGGGATGTCGGATACGCAATGCAATTCACCGCCCGATCAGCAGGCATCGCTACGCAAGATGACCTAATCTCACGACGTCTATCGTGAAAGTCGTGGATTGTTTATCTTCCGACTCCGTTCCACACAGTGAACAATGGCCAGGCATCTCTTTTATAGCACTGGCGATGTGTAAAAAGTCTACAGTTACAATGACAGAAGAAACGGGCAATTGTATTTATCACATTCAAAATGCAGACACATTTATCGTCAATTATCTCGTATGTTGTTTGCAAAATGAATGAGTTGTCCCTCTCTGATCACAGCCTACTGCTAGCGTGGAAGCTCACCTTCACAATTTTAACAACCAGTTACCTTATCGTGTACCGACCAATCACAACCCTTGCGGTCTCCGCGAGTCTCCGTCTCTTCGACTAATAGTTAGGAATTTTGGACGGCGCACGCAAGGCTACGGTGAGTGTCTCCGGGAGGGTTTCCGACAACGGAGAGGGCTCTCCGTGGCTCTCCGTAGCCTTTGATGGACGACCATAAATTAGCCTTTAGTCAGTCAAACATTTTGTCAAACGTTGCTCTTTGAAGACAGACAGCAGTTCAGCTCCACGTGTTTATCTGTTGCAGGTTGTTCTGAACAATGAAATAATGAGTTTAAATAAACCACGTTAAAGTCCAAACTGTCCTGTCCAATGAGAAGTCTGAGGAGTTCTTCATGCAGATTAGATGCCCTGTTGTCCTTTAGAGGACGTTTCTCAGCAGGAAGGCAATATTAGAGAAATAGGATTTAAATCTTTAATGATTTTCATTGAAACATGTTGGTCCAAAGTGTTCCAGAACAATCTACAACAAAGCTTTTTGTATGTCTAACTTTCTATGTTCACAATAAAATGTTTGAAAAGTTATTAACAGCTTCCTGTTCCTCATTTAACACAAACCAGGAAGTCTCAGTGAATCGTTGCCCTGAGGTATGGGCAGTGTGTGCGCTTTCAATTTTGGCCAAAGATCTCCATCTTCATCAGAGAACCAAACCTTGTCCCTTTGCTTTCTTAAAAGATTCCAAAACTTTATATTATTTATTTTTCTTACAACATTTTACTTTTGCAAGCCATTGTTTATATATGGTTACATTGTTTATTTTACATAAGGTGTATAAGTTTTAGCGCCCCCCCAAACCCCCTCAGGGCTCCCAGTTATTTGTGGGTTTGCGTGCAGGGCCTTTTGATGGTGATGGGAGATGTCGGGTACCAAACACGGAGTGTCAGTGGCTCACAGCCTCAGGCTGCGCGTTTATTTCAGTAGTCTGCAGACAGGAAACACTCTCACCTCCACACACTGCTGCTACCGTTCATCCTTTGAAGGAAGGAGCATATGGAGTGATCAGAAATAAATAAATGTTTCCACACTGAAAAGATGAACATTTTCATAAACTCAGAGCTGATTCCAGCTGTTTGACTTTCACACCATCGCTCAGCTGGAACAACAAAACAGAACAAGATCGAGTCCAATCTTAATCTTAATCACTGCCTCAATATTGAATAAACACACACGCACGCACGCAAACACACGTTGTAGTTATAATTGAATGTAAAGTAACAGGAAGTCAGAGAGCAGTGTGACAGTATGAAGGATGAAAGGTGTGAGTGTGTGACCTTCAGTTAATCTCACACACACACACACACACACACACACACACACACACACACACACACACACACACACACACACACACACACACACACACACACACACACACACACACACACACACACACACACACACACACACACACAAGTTTAAAGATGATCTGAACAATAGATCCAGGAAGAATAAAGTGAAGATCCATTCATCCATCCATCCATCCATCCATCTTCTCCCGCTTTTCCGTCAGGGTCGCGGAGGTAACAGCTCCAACAGAGAGCCCCAGACTTCTCTTTCCCTGGCCACATCAACCAGCTCTGACTGGGGGATTCCAAGGCGCTCCCAGGCCAGCGAAGAGATATAATCCCTCCACCTGGTCCTAGGTCTACCCCTCGGTCTCTTCGCAGCTGGACGTGCCTGGAACACCTCCCTAGGGAGCCGCCCAGGTGGCATCCTCACTAGGTGCCCGAACCACCTCAACTGGCTCCTTTCAACGCAAAGGAGCAGCGGTTCTACTCTGACGAAATCCGCATTGTTCCTCCCCAATCTGAGGTTCGACAATCGGCCGGACCCTCCTTTTCAGCACCTTAGAGTAAACTTTCCCGGGGAGGCTGAGTATTGTGATGCCTCTGTAATTGGCACACACCTTATGATCCCCCTTTTTAAAAAGAGGAACCACCACCCCGGTCTGCCACTCCTTCGGTACTGTTTCCGACTTCCACGCAATGTTGATGAGACGTGTCAACCATGACAGTCCCTCAACACACAGAGCCTTCAGCATTTCTGGGCAGATCTCATCCACCCCCGGGGCTTTGCCACTGTGGAGCTGTTTAACTACCTCAATGACTTCCCCCCGTGAGATTGGAGTTGATCCCCCTTCATACTCCAGCTCCGCCTCTAACATAGAGGGCGGAGTTGTCGGATTCAGGAGTTCCTCAAAGTGTTCCTTCCACCGCCCTAACACACTATCAGTTGAGGTCAACAGCGTCCCATCCTTACTGTACACAGCTTGGATGGTTCCCTGCTTCCCCTTCCTGAGGTGTCGGACGGCTTTCCAGAACAACTTTGGTGCCGACTGAAAGTCCTTCTCCATGGCTTCTCTGAACTTCTCCCACACTCGCTGCTTTGCCTCGGCCACGGCTGAGGCTGCTGCCCTTCGGGCCTGTCGATAACTTGCTACTGCGTGAGGCGTACCCAGGGATAACATATCCCGGAAGGACTCCTTCTTCAGTCGGACGGCTTCCCTGACCACCGGTGTCCCAAGGAGGTTCGAGGGTTACCGCCCCTTGAGGCACCTAAGACCTTGAGACCGCAGCTCCCGCCGCAGCTTCAGCAATAGAGGCTTTGAACACCGCCCACTCAGGTTCAATGTCCCGAGCCTCTACAGGGATGTCTGAAAAATTCCACCGGAGGTGTGAATTGAAGGCCTCCTGGACTTGGGACTCCTCCAGACGTTCCCAGTTCACCCACACTACACGTTTGGGCTTACCAGGTCTGTCCATAGGCTTCCCCTGCCACTCGACCCAACCCACCACCAGATGGTGATCAGTTGACAACTCCGCCCCTCTCTTCACCTGAGTGTCCAAAACATGCGGCCTCAGGTCCGATGATACGATAACAAAATCGATCATGGACCTTCTGCCTAGGATGCTCTGGTACTATGTACACTTATGAGCATCCTTATGTTCGAACAGGGTGTTTGTTATGGCCAATCCATGAGTAGCACAGAAGTCCAGTAACAAACCACCACTCCGGTTCAGATCAGGGGGGCCGTTCCTCCCAATCACGCCATCATTGCCAACGTGTGCTTTGAAGTCTCCCAGCAAGACTAAGGAGTCCCCTTCGGGAGTCCCATACATGATTTGTTTCAGGGTCTCCAAGAAGGCCAAATACTCTGAACTGCTGTTTGGTGCATAAGCACACACAGCAGTCAGAGTTTTCCCCCCAATGACCTGCAGGCCTAGGGAGGCGACCCTCTCGTCCACTTGGGTAAACTCCAACAAAGCGGCACTCAGCCGGGGGCTTGTGAGTATCCCCACACCCGCTCGCCGCCTCACACCTTGGGCAACTCCGGAGAAGAATAGAGTCCAACCCCTATCCAGAAGAAAGGTTCCAGAGCCAACGCTGGGCGTAGAGGTGAGCCCCACCAGATCCAACTGGTAATGCTCCACCTCCCGCACAAGCTACGGCTCCTTCCCCCCCAGAGAGGTGACATTCCACGTCCCCGAAGCCAGCTTCTGCTGCCTGGGTCTGGTCCGTCGAGACCATCTGCTTTCACTGCCACCCTTCTGGCAGCGCACCCGACCCCATTGCTGTTTCCCGTAGGTGATGGGTCCGCGGGACGGGGAAGCGGAGGTGTAGCCGTTGCTTATTCGGTCTGTGCCCGGCCGGGCTCCATGGCAAGCCCGGCCACCAGACGCTCGCCCACAAGTCCTCCTTCTGGGCCTGGCTCCAGAAGGGGACCCCGGGCTTCCTCCAGGCCGGGTATCCTCGCTTTTAATTATGTTTTCCATGAGGTGAAGAAAGTAAGTAAAATTTTATTTATAAAGCACCCTTCTCAACACAAATGTACCAAGTGCTTTACAGACAGTACACAATAAAATACACAATTACAACTGTATAATGTACAATAAAAGGCAACAAAAAAAAAACAGTACAAATTAACGCCAGTGTTAAAACAGCTAAAAACTCACCTCCCCCGACACCCCAAAAGTTTGTCGGAAAAGGTGAGTCTTCAGCTGCCCCTAAAACATTTCCACTGAGACAGCGGCTCTCAGGCCCTGGGGGAGTTCATTCCAAAGCCTTGGAGCCACCGCCTCAAAGGCACGACCCCCTTGAGTTTTTATCCTGTTCCGTGGCACCTCAGGGCCCGGTTTGTCCTCTAAGGGTGGATCAGGTCGTGAATGTAGGCAGGGGCTTGGCCATGGACAGCTCTATATGTAAAAACAAGAACTTTTAACTGTATTCTCAGATGGACAGGGAGCCAGTGCAGGGCGGAAAGGATCGGAGTGATGAGGCAAGTTTTTTTTAGAGCGAGTGAGTAATCTGGCAGCTGCATTTTGGACCTGTTGTAACCGGTTTATAGATGTTTTGATGGGGCAGGAGAACAGAGAGTTACAGTAGTCAAGCCGGGACGATATAAAAGCATGGATAGCATCTCAAGTTCTACATTTGTTAAAACACCCCTGAGCTTGGCAATGTTCCTGAGGTGGAAAAAAGATGTATGGGTAGGAGGTTCCTGTGTTTGTCTAGGATCATAGCATGATCGAAAGATACACCAAGGTTTTTTTTTAAATAATGTTTTGGACAACCAGTGCCTTTAATACAGTGGCAGTGAAGTTCAGAAACGGGGAGACAGAGGGGAAGACGCGCAGCAAAGGGACTCAGGCCGGATTCGAACCTGGTTCATGGGGATCAAACCCCAGTATATGGCCGCCTGCTCTACCCACTAAGTTATACGATGGCCACACCAAGGTTTTTGATATTAGCCGTAACGTTGCCACTAAATGGTCCCAGGTGGCTTGCTACCTAGAGGTGATGCTATCAGCCGCTAAGATCAGGACTTAGGTGTTTTAACGCATTGAGCTGTATGAAGTTGCTAGACATCCACTCCTCACTGGCAGAAAGACATGCAGTCAGGGTGTTTACATTTTCAGGTTTGTCGGGTTTGAAAGAGAAATAAATCTATATATTATCCACATAGCAGTGATACGAGACACCCTTGAATTGGCTAATTAAGGGGCCTAAGGGGACCATGTAAAGGAAAAAAAGAATGGGGGCTAAAACAGAGCCCTGGGGCAGGCTGCAGGATAGAGGAGTGCTGTGTGAAGAGAACGGGCCCACAGCCACGGAGAAACCTCTCCCACTGAGGTACGGACACTGGAGGCCAGACCCTGAGATGCCTACCTACTCTCTGAGTCTGTCTAGCATGATGGCGTGGTCCACCGTGTCAAATGCTGCACTCAGGTCCAACAATACCAGAACTACGCAGTCACATGCATCCGATGCCATCATGATGTCATTGGAAACCCTGAGGAGAGCTGAATCTGTAGAGTGATGTTTTCTGAAACCTGATTGGAATTTGCCAAGGATGTTATTGTTATTCAGAAATGTGTTGAGTTGATTAACAACGACTTTTTGTAAAATGTTGGACCAGAATGGGAGCTTTGATTGTAATTCTATGGGAGGGAGGGATCTAGGTTGGGTTTTTTAAGGAGAGGGTGAATAACCGCCTGCTTAAAAAAAGACGGGATGGAGCCAGAGACAGTGGAGCTGTTTATAATTTGGAGCAGGGGCGGGGCAACACATTAAAAAACTTCTTTTAGCATGGAAGTTGGTAAAGCATCCAGGGGGCATGATGAAGATGTCATAGAGCTCACTACAGCGATCAGGTTGGCTGAGGTAATGCAGGAAAAATTGCTCAGCGTGGGAGGAGTAGTGGGGGGTGATGCTCGACCCCACATCAGCTACCTTGTCTACAAAGAAAGTTAGAAAACGGTTGCAGTAGTCATTTGAAAAAATAGGAACAGAGGGGGTGGACGGGTTTACTATGGGATTTATGGTTTTAAATAATACTCTGGGGTTGTGCTTGCTGGAGGAGATAAGATTAGAGAAATAATTAGTCCTGGCATTTTTGACCAAAGTGTTAAAATCACAGTAAAGGTCCTTCAGATGGAGACGGTGTTCGATAGCTGCTCAACTTTGCGGCAGAGTCGTTTCAGTCTTCAGATGTCCTCTGTTAACCAGGGAGATGTGTTTACAGCTAGAGAGCTACGTGTCACCAAGGGAGCGACGTCATCTAAGATGGCGGAGCAGTGTGAATTGAAAGCGTTGACTAGACAGTCAAAGTCATCAACATGAGACGCCAAAACATTGTTGTCAAAGGCTGCTACAAATTTCTTAACAGAAGCACCATTTATAATACATAAAAGGTTTTTTCTCGCTTCCCCTGAACATAAGCGTTATCTATTGACATAGACAAATAGAACACCTTTATGGTCGGAAACAGATAGCTCTTCAATACGGACATTGCTGATATTCAGACCAATTGTGAATATGAGATCCAATGTGTTGCCCTTGTTATGCGTTGAACGGAAACATGTTGACAGAAACCAAAAGACTCTGTGACATTAAGGAAATCACTTGCAAACTTGTCTATGCAGTCATTACATGAATGTTGAAATCCCCGCACCAAATAACACTATCATAGCAGATGATGGAGGTTAAGAAGTCACCAAGATCAGCTAAAAAATAACCACTTTTGCCTGGAGGGCGGTAGATTACAATACAGTAAAATGGGTTTGAGCGACCAACCTTTGTTATTTGCACTTCAAATGTTGGGAAGGATCCCATGCTAACCATGCTGGTGGAAAAACAGTCCCTGTGTAAAGCGGGAAATCCTCGTCCTCGGCCGGTGCGCCTAGGAGCACAGGAGTAGCTTTAGCCAGGAGTACAAAGGTCGTTCAAAGAGGAGAAATCCCCATCTCTCTGCCAGGACTCCGAAACGAGCATAAAGTCCAGCTCTCTTGAGACGATGAAGTCATTCAAGACAAAATATTTGTTTGCAATGGATCTGGCATTCAACAGCCAAAAAGATATGGAGTCGGAGCCGACTCCTCCTATCTTCGAGGCCGAAGGCAGTGAGCGCAGGCAGCCGGACACAGGAGCCATGCCGAAACGAAAGATGGTTGATTTCCAGAGCCCCCTGGCACCCGAGGTGGACACCCAGGCACTGAAGCCACACTGGTGAGTTTTGTGAGATGTCGAAGCGCGGGTAGGTGGGATGTTGAAGCCGGGAGAATATTAATTCTCAACTCCCTCATTTACCGCACACTCAAAGCCTCCACTACCTTCATGTCCGAGCTGTCTAAGTTGCTCACCTCTCTCCGCTCCATCTCTCCATTAACTATCCTGCTCGATGATTTCACCATTCACATGGACTCCGGCAACTGCAAGTTTACTGCTAAATTCATATCACTGCTGGACTGTTTCAGCATCAGGCAACATGTCCAGGGTCCCACCCACACCAAAGGCCACACGCTGGACCTGGTGTGCTCTACCGGCCCACCTCCCCCCGACCTACAGCGCCTGGACCTGACTGTATCTGAGCATCATGCCATCCTCTTCACTGTTCCGGTCTCCCTGCCCAGGCAGCACCCAAAACGCACCACGATGTTTAGGAACATCAAGACTGTGAGTGTACCAGCCCTATCCAACCTGATAGCTACCCAAATGGCCTCGGCTCCCTTCAAGTTCACCGTGGATGGCCTGGTAGCATACTACAACACTGCCCTATCCCTCGGACTCAACTCTCTCGCCCCTCAAAACCCGGACTGTTTTCTTCACCCGCCCTGCCCCCTGGTTCTTTACCGAACTCCGCAGCATGAAGGCCTCTGGTCGCCAACTGGAGAGGCTCTCTAAAAAACAGGTCTCAACTCCTGCCCTTTCATGACCATGTGAAAGCCTGCAAGGAAGCTCTCTCACGCCAAGACACTCTACTACTCTCGTCTCATCGGTGTAAGGCAAGGCAAGGTAAGTTTATTAATTTAGCACTGTGAGCTATAGGGCTCACACCGGGGTTCAGAATGATGGAAGGACTACTTGGTAAGGTGTAAACAAAATGAGGTCTTTGTTGTGAACCGGACAATTTAAATTAGGAAGAGAATTAGTTGCTCTCGTCGGGCGTCGGAAGGGAGACAGGCCTCACTCAGGACCGAGACTACTGCAAAAGAGAATAAACCAGGTACGACCATGCTTTTAATCAGTGCCTCATTACCTGATTCCGATCAGCTGTCCGGCCTCCGGCTGAGGCACTCCCACCACTCCAGCAGCTGGCGCCCTAACCACACCCCGCGGCCACATTCCCCCACCGCCCGACTCAGGCCAGGACCCCGCCGGCCGAAAGCTGACTCCCCCCCCATCCACCGAGCGGGAGAGGAAATCAGCCACGACCATCCGGCTGCCCGGCCTGTGGATCACCTTGAAGTGAAGTGATCCGGGCGTTGGCATCCTTCATGCGGTGGCGCCACTGGAGCGGGGAATGGTCCAACCAGAGGGTGAAAGGGTGACCCAGGGGATAGTAACGCAGGGCGCGTACCTCACCTCCTGCTTAGCGAGCTTACGGCTGATGTACAGGACGGAGCGGTCGATCCCTTCCAACTCCGGCCCCCACCTCGCTGTTTGACGAGGTCAATACCAACTCTCTCAAACGGCACCTCCATTAACGGAAGTGGGTGCAAAGGCGCTTTTGGGGTGGGCGGCGGGTTAACCAGCTGACATTCGCGGTACTAACCCCATCCCTGACTCTACGCTTTTTGCTCCTAAAAGAAATTTCAAGCGTCACCTCCGGGTACTGGTGAATATCCCGGTTACATGCTGCTATTCCGACATACCTCTACTCCGACATTGACGTCTAATTGTCGAAGTGGCGGCATTTCCATTTTTTTTAAACGTGCCACTCCGACAACATTTTTTTCATTGTCGGAAAAGCGGCACTTTTTTCAAACATTCCGACATGGTGCGTTGGGTCTGCATAGCTCCACTTAAGTGGAAGCATTCGTAGCGGTAGTTGACACTGTCAGACATGCAGGGCACCCCTCCTCCCTCATGGACACTTCTGATAGCCCTCCCAAGTCCACCACCACTGCTCCTCCAAGTCCCTTCATCGTCATCCCATCAGCTTCGGTCTACAGCTCAGCAGAATTGGGAGCAGCCTCGATGGCTTGCATAGCTTTAACTTTCTTTGAGCGACTTCCTTGCAGATTGGATGCAGGGCGATCGGACAACAACGAAATTGAGTGCCAACCAGTCAGTGCATCTATTACAACAATAGGCTATATTATATTATACAAAATAAACTGAATATGTTAAAAAAGTATATGTTAAAGACACACACACAAAAATGAAAGAAAGACGATGCCCCCATGCGCCTGGGTAGACTGTCGGAATGGCGGTACTAAACTGTCGGAATGTGGTACTAAAATTGTGTCGTAATAGGGGTATGTCGGAATAGAGGCATGTCGTAATAGGGGTATGTCGGAATAGGGGCATGTCGTTATAGGGGGATGTCGGAATAGAGGTTGCACCCTGAATATCCCCATGCACACACCTCACCTTCACCCACAATGCTTCAATCAATGCCCCAGGCCGAACCAAGCGCTGGTGGATCATCGTCTGATTACAGCCCGTGTCCATCAGATCCTGCCCTGGCGTCCGAGGAGCCCCCTGTGGTGCCGGATGACCAGACGCGTAAACGGGACCCTGAGGAGAGATGGGAAGAGGGGAAGGGTTAGTCAGTGTTTGCTGATGTGGTGAATGTGGAGTGGGGTGGTGCATAGGACCCGGTGTGGGGGTAGGGGTGACAGCGGGAAACGAGTCAATTTACAGTGCTAAAATGACTCAGAATCAAAGAGAGGAGATGCTGCGACAAGTACCGGAAGGTCTATGGGCTCAGCACAGTACCGACATTGGATTAGTAAAGTCAGCTCAACCAGTGAGAGTTGAACTCAGACCAGGAGTTAAACTTCCGTGGAACAACCAGTATCCATTAAAAGAAGAGGCAGTCAAAGGGATTGGAGCACAAATCGAAGGACTTGTGAGAGCAGGTGTTCTGAGAATAACACAGAATCCTCAAAGTAACACACCTTTGTTGCCTTTGAAAAAGCCTGATGATTGTATGGTACATGATTTGAGAGCAGTGAACAAAGTGGTAGCCGACTTTCCAGCAGAAGTGCCAGACCCGCATACATTATTGGCTCAAATTCCGCCAGATGCGTCACATTTTACGGTGTTAGATTTATGCGGTGCATTTTTCAGTGTTCCACTCTATGACTACAATAGACTGCCCATGGGTTTAAAGCATAGTCCCCACATTTTCAATGAAATATTGAAAGACGATTTGGTAGGGATAGATAAGCTGGTGAAAAGCACTGTGATCCAATAAGTAGATGATATTATTATCTGTTCACCAAATGAGGAAACATGTCACAAGGACTCAATTCAATTCCTACAGGTACTGGCAGAAAAGGGACACAAAGTCTCCCAGAAGAAGTTGCAGTATTGTCAGGAGAAGGTGGTGTATTTGGGTCAGATAATAACGCAGGGACACAGGAGCATTTCTGATAGTCAGTTGGAAGCGATTCGCAAGGCTCCCAAACCCAGAACCGTCAGAGAAATGTTGACGTTTCTTGGCATTGCTGGCTATTCTTCAACATGGATAGAGGATTATGCTAGTCTGGCAGGGCCATTGAGAGCTATGATTAAAGACACTGGCAATGCTCAACTCCATTGTAATCTCTCCTGGACACAGGATGGCCTTTTGGCATTTGAAACAATCAAAAAGAGATTACAAGAAGCTCCAGCGTTAGCGCTTCCAGATTACTCTAAGAATTTATTGTTGTATGTGTCCACTTCGACTGGGGGCAAATATGCATGTGCGGTTCTGTGTCAGCCAACAGGTACGGGGTCTAGTCCTCAACCTATCTCGTACCTATTCTACAGAATATTCAGAAGTAGAATTAGGGTAACCGCTGTGCTACAGAGCAATGGTGGGAGTATTTTTGATGTACAACAAAGCATCCTCTGTCACCATGGGATATCCGGTGAAAATCCTCACCCATCATAGTCTCAGCAATCTCTTGAATTTTGGTAAATACACATTGAGCATGTCTAGACTTAGAGACTATTATAGGCTTTTAGAGCAGGAGGATGTCACCCTAGTGAGGTGTGCCACAGTAAATCCGGCTGAGAATTTGCCAACCCCTGAGGATGGCGAACCACATGATTGTGTTGAGGAAGCAGAAAGATACCCTAGGCTCAGGTCTGATTTACAAGCCCTCCCTTTGCGTGAGGCAGACTTGGAATATTGGAATGATGGTTCCTGTTATCGTGTGGGTGATAAATTGAGTGCGGGTGTTGCTGTGGTGAGAGCTCAAGGAACTGGATTTGTTGTTGAGAAGGCTGAAATAATACCGCAGCCGGCATCTGCACAGCTTGCTGAACTTGTCGGGCTATCTGAAGCATGTTTGTTGGCAGAGGGTTAGCGAGTGACGATATACACTGATTCTGCGTATGCACATAATGTGTGTCATTTGTTTGGATCAGTGTGGAAGAGCCGAGGGTTTAAGGAAACGGACAGTTCTCCAATACAGCATCACGCTCAAACAATGAAGTTGCTACATGCGATGATGAAACCTAAAGAGATAGCAATAGCTAAATGTGCAGCACATAAAATGGATGCGTCGAAAGTCACCCGGGGGAATAATGCGGCTGATGAAGCGGCAAAAGCAGTTACGGGTGCGGACAAATTGGGTAAAGTTATTTTGGTAACTCATGAAGTTGATTTGGAAGACATAATTACGTCCAGGGATGTGATTTCGATGCAGGAAGCTGCATCTGCACTGGATACACAATTGTGGCAGGATCAGGGAGCCACCCAAGACTCGCCCGGTCTTTGGAGGAATCATGAGGGCCTGGTAATAGCGCCCCCAGATCTGTTGGGTTTGATGATCCAAGAAGCACATGGGTTGGCCCATGTTGCAAGGGGGGAGGTTAAAAAGAAAATCGCAAAGGAGTATGGATTTTGGGCACCATGTTTGCTTGAACAGATTGACTATTTCATAGGCAGACGTACTATCTGTCTGAAAAATAACGTCCGGAAGGGTGTGATGGTTCCTCACGGTTACATTCCAACGCCGAGACGTCCTATGCGGGAACTAGTGGTGGACTTTGTTGACATAATAAAACCAGTGGAGGGAAAGAGATATATGCTTGTTGTAGTGGACAGGTTTTCGCGATGGCCGCAGGCTTGTCCAACCAAGCGAAAGGATGCTCAGTCGGTTGCCAAGTTTTTGTGTAGGGAAGTCATAAGCAGGTGGGGCCTTCCGGATCGGATATCCTCGGACAATGGGAAAGAGTTTGTGGATAAGACTGTGAAATTGATTTTAGAAAAGCTAGGAATTAAACAGCGTTTGGGTGCTGTTTATCATCCGCAAAAGCAAGGGATTTGTGAGAAAATGAATGGAGTTTTGAAAAATCGGATTGTGAAAATTTGCCAGCACACCGGGCTACATTGGCTTACAGCACTCCCTTTGGCATTAATGGTGGTTGTTCACGTGAGTTGCATGACTTACATATGATGCCCCATGAGTTGCTCACAGGGAGACGGATGCCAACCCCTTGTTTGAGAACAAGTGGAAAGGGTCCAAGTTTGTCCCTTCTAGAAGATGAAATGCGAGCATATGTTACATATATGGCTAATTTCCAAAAGAAAATATCTAAATATGTTTCTGACAGGCAAAGAAAGGAGGTGCAGGAGAAGCACCTGAACACAGTGCAACCTGGAGACCAGGTGTTCGTAAAGGTGTTTAGAAGACAGTGGTATAACGAACGCCGGGAAGGACCGTTTGAAGTTGTTCGCAGTACCGGAACAGTGGTTCAGGTCAAAGGGTCTCCAACGTGGTATCATTTATCACACTGTGTTAAAGCACCAAGAGAAGAGGTGATACGACTGCAGAGTCAGGATTCTGAAAGCTCAAGAGAGCCGGGAGAAAATGTGGGAGAACCAGCCACAGACAAGATGCATGGAAACCTCCAGAGTCAAAACCCGGAAGAATGGATTATCAATGATATGGATGGCGGTGTTGACTCTGGGCATATAGCTGATGGTGCCAGAGCCGAGTCTGCAGGTAATGAAAGGGAGAGAAGATTTGGAAAAATTGACTTTCAATATGTCCCTTAAACAGCAGAACCCAAGTTTTTGGAGCGCAAAACATCAGAGGTTCCACAGGGCTGTGAAACTGCCCCAGAAGGTTCTGGAGATCCAGTTAGACAAAGGAATACAAAACCAGTTTGGAGTAAAGTAAAACAAAGACGTTACGAGGACGAGGGCTGAAGTGACCCTGGGGATAGAGTCTGGTGTGGACAGTGGTAATGAGACTTTTGGAGTTGGAGAACAGATGAGAGAAAAGAATGATGTTGATTCATCTGTGACAGCTCAGGAGGTTATTTTAGATCTGGAAGAGGAGTTTGTTGATTTTGATAGGTTACTAGAAGATAGGACTGATCAATATCATGCAGTACAAAAGAGAGACGCGACATGGAAATTACAAATTAAAGATAGGTGGGCAAGTAGGAATTTATGGTTCCAGCAGTTGACTCATTCCATAAGATCGGTTAGAGGATTTAATTGTCCATGTGTGGTGAGGGTTCCTCCACCAGGCACATGGCTTTCGATTTTAGAGACAGTGCCTCAACCTTTAACTGCTAAATGTCAATCTTATGCCTTATCGTGGTTGTTGTATAAGCAGCAATCAGAAGCAGATAAGATGATGTCATTGTCATGGAATTTACTTTGGCCCAGATTAGATTGTTTTTGGTTAAGAGATTTACCTTATATGGATCTGCTTGCTCAGCAGGGAAATAGGTTGACAACGGTCCCTGAGGCAATGGAGGTGAACTCTGTGAGGGCCAGCACCTGTTTTTGTTCAAACAAAACTTATGATGGACCAGGCATGTTTATGGGAATATCTGACTGTGATGAGTATTTGATGACCTTGGAGAGGCGTGACCGTACGGTTAACGAGGGACGATATGAGGTGAAATTCTATGTCCCACACCGCGAACATCATAGAACGGTGTTGGTGAAGGATCAGCTTTTGCTTGGTAATGCGATTATAGGAAATTTCAGAGACCTTTGGTGGGTCTGCGGCGAGAAGGCATACAGTTTATATTTCTGCCGTATGGGTGGACAGGATGTTGTTACATGGCAACATTGAAACTTCCATATGAGATCTTTTCTATGCAGCAGGGGGGAACACATGATCGGAATCAATCTAATAGTCTCTCCGAAGGTAGAAAGAAAAGGAAGTCGGCACAATTTCATAATTTGGAATCCTACCATTGGAGTATAAGTATAGGAGAAAAATGGGGTATAGGACTATTTCCATGTGTGAGCGGGATGGCTCAGGTAAAAGGCAAGAGACGGAATCGTTCGGGGTTGGGCAAAAACAACAGCGTTTATTCCTCAAGAAATGTGTACACAACAGACAGCTCCGCGGTACTTTCAGGACGGGCAAGGCCAGGACGGGGTGTGTCGTCTTCCCAGGACCCAGCCTACTGCAAGACCGACCAGAACCAGGTTACCAACATGCTTTATATTAAATGCCTGATTACCTCATTCCGATCAGCTGTCTGGTCTCCGGCCGAGCCACTCCCCTCACCCCAGCAGCGGGCGCTCTAACCACACCCGGCTGCCACACCATGGTATGATGTGACATTTTTGGCGGATCACATTGATAATATCACTTATACCTTGCAGGGGTTTGCTAATGAAACCATAAGGGTATTTGACTTTTTATCCAATACTCAAAAGAGCCATAGGCTGACATTGTTAAAGCATGATATGGCGCTGGACTATATTTTGGCCAAACAAGGTGGCCTATGTGTGGCGTTGAATTTAACCGGAGACGCTTGTTACACTTCAATTCCAGATAGTTCGGACAATATGACTAGTGTGATAGACGCATTGAAGCATATAAGGGATGCCTTTGGCCCATCACAAGGAGCAGGATGGTCTGCAAATGCTTAGTTGCAGGACAAATTCGGACCGCTAGGAGCAGTATTGGTTCAAGTCATGGTGGTAGTGCTTATATCATTATGTGTGATGTTTTGTTTCTGTACGCTGTTATGAGTTTTGCAAAGGCTATGATACTGAGATGGGTTGGTGTTGTGATGCCTGGTGATCCATCTCAGATGCCATTACTACAGGTGGCTGGTAAAGATGCCGATGAGGCAGAAGTGTGGATAGAAGGAAAGTTACTGGAGAAATATCCATATTGAACGTCTGATTCTGATATACTCATGACATTTAAATCTATTAGAGTGTTGTCATGTGGTAGTTATACTGGGGGTTTTAGGTTTAGGGGAATATGGAAATCATAACCTCTAATAATATGAGATTGTGAATCTGACATTATAATCAGTGTTTGATGTTTTACTTTGCATCTGTTGTTTTCTGCAAAGATACTGGTTTTTGTTTTTCTTTCCTTCCATAAGGACAAGGGGGGAATTTACACTGGAGGGATCCAGACACTCAAAATGGACAATTACAATGGACTGAAGGATTCTGAACAAGGACGTTGTGACAAAGTGTTCAGATTCGACATGTGAGCGACCCTACACTGAGAGTCGTCTACGCTGCTGCAGAGGAGCTGCAGTGTGAACCACTATTGTGTCTTTGTCTTACATATATGAGTTATACTTAAACGTCCATAATATTGTCTCTGTATCAATGTCTGAGGAATGATGTTATCTGATATTGAGTAGATATATTGGGACCTCAGATGTTTTCTTTTTCTTTAACGCCTAGGGAAATTGGGTCTAGGCAGGGAAAGGTCCACTGGAAGGTGCGATGGGTCGACCAGCCAGAATTTGGACAGTGTTTTGATTTTGGTTTTGAGGCTTCCATATGTATTCGCTTAAGTTACATTCTACACATATTGTTATAAATAAGTACAGTTCCTCCTTTTGATAGATCTGGAGTACTTTGTGTGGTTGCCTAAGGCAGAGGGGCCGTGGGAGAGTTTTCCTGTCTAGATTGTTTGAGGGTAACTTGGGAAGATGGCTGTCGGACGGGTTTTTCGCTCCCCCACTCCATAAAATTATAGTATAGTTAAAGTTATGCTGTAGAAAGCATGTATTGGAGGAAGTGTTATCTCTATCAGAATTGATGTCGTGTCTGGTTTATTCTTTTGTTTTCGGGACTCTGTGTCGTCTCGAAGGGGGAAATATGTGGTGTATTAAATCTGTTCATACATACAGTTAGTTAATTTGGTTCATAATACAGCTAGTTTGTTACCCTCTGAGGTCATGGAGAGTGCAGAGAAGACGTCGTTCAGGGGCCATATGGTGGGCAGTCGGATGTTGTATAACAACCTCCGAAGTACTTAGGGGGCCCATATGAACGGACACATGTCACTTAGTGAGGCATACATTGTTATTGATTACCTCCTGTGAGCACACACACTTTGGACACGCACATACATTTTTCTCCTATAAAGTGTATGCACAAAGACAGTTCGGGGGGACTTCCACAATTGGCTCTGGGAACCCCGTATTGCCCGTGTTGGTGTATGATACTATGCTGTTGTAATAAACCTTATTATATACAAGCTGGTGTCTCCGGAGACTTCTTCATCATCTTCACAAACATCGCTACAAGATATACTTCATCAGTCTGCAGTCCGAAGGCAACTTTCTAATGTTAACAGCATCTTCAATGTTCTTACCTAATTTATATACAGTCCTATGATCATAGTTACAAAATACTTGTTTTACATTTTTGTAAATATGATCATATTTAGAAATCACAGTGTATTTAAGCTCCAATTCTTAAAAAAACTATTTTAAAATGTGGGCTGGCGGGAAGTCTAGCTTAGGGCCAATAGGAGACCTCAGCACACTTTGTCCCCTCCTCCTCATTAGCATACAAGTGCACGCTAGTTAACTAGTGGCACTAAATACTGTATTTCCTACACGTTAACTAGTGAACCTTTTGCACCCACTAGTTAACTAGTTGCATTTAAATGTAAAGCTCACTAGTTAACTAGTAAGGGCACAAGTTTCACTAGTTAACTAGTAGACATTTTGAGCCGCACTAGTTAACTAGTAAGGTCAAAAGAGCCGTCAACTAGTTAACTAGTGAACCTTTTGCCTTTACTAGTTAACTAGTGAGCCATTTTGGGTGTTACTAGTTAACTAGTGCAAAAAAATGTATGCCACTAGTTAACTAGTTCGCCAATTTTCTGCTTCTTTTGTAGTTAACATGTCAGAGTTTTTCGCGACACACTAGTTAACTAGTAAGACTTTTAGCGTCACTAGTAGTACGATCAGAGAGGCACTAGTTTGTCAAAAAGCTTACACGTTGGGACTTTAGAGCTACTAGTGCAGCTCTTGGCGTCACTTGTAAGGCTTATGTAGGAAGTAGTCGCGCAAAAGTGCCACTAGTTGCTGAAAAATAATGACTAGTAAAATGTTTTGTTCAACTAGTAAAACAAAGTGCCAAACTAGTGTGACCAAATATCTAACACGTGCTGCCAAAGAGCTAACTAGTGTAGGCAACTGCCATCTGATATCAAGGATATGGAATAAATACTCAAACGGCTTGCCATAACTGAAGACATTACCCTTACATGCACATATATCCTAGATACCGCAAACGAACACACGGGGGCAGTATAAACAAGGCAGATCAACCTTCATTATTTGTATCAAATGCTTTCACTTCAAAACTATATTCATCTTTAAAGAAAGGCAACACAATCTACATGCTCCCCCTCGGCCAGATCATCTGCCATCACAGACTCAAGTTCCATTGCTACGCTGATGATACCCACATCTATCTCAGCACTACTCCATCTTCCCAGCTCCCCCCTCAGTCCCTTGTCAACTGCCTGCACGAAATAAAAACTTGGATGTCATCAGATTTCCTTAAGCTTAATTGCAAGAAAACAGAGCTCATGGTGTGGCACCCAAGGCGCTGCTCCAGAAGGTTAGTGACTTCATCCTTGAGGTTGACGGCTGCTTCATCTCCCCATCTCCTGAAGTCCGCAACCTGGGTGTCATCTTCGACTCTACCCTTTCCTTACATTCCCACATCAAGTTCGTCACAAAATCTGTTTTTTTCCACTTAACGGACAGTACCAGACTCTGACCGTCACTCTTACAGTCTGTTGCTGAAACCGTAGTTCATGCACTTTTCACCTCCCGCTTGGACTACTGCAATGGTGTCCTGTTCGGGGTAACCACCAAAATCCTGGACAGGCTCCAGTATTTCCAAAACTCTGCTGCCAGGGTTCTCACGCAGACAAAGCCATGGCAGCACATAACCCCCACCCTCATCCACCTCCACTGGCTCCCGGTCAAGTCTCGTATTTCCTACAAAATCCTCCTCCTCATCTAAAAATCCCTCCATGTCCAAGCCCCCTGCCACTTATTAGACCTCCTTTGCTCATATGCCCCTCCCCGAAACCTGCGGTCTTCAGACTCTGGCCTCCATGCCACCACCCGCACCAACCTGCAAACCTTCTAGGACAGAGTTTTCAGTGTGGCAGCTCTCACCCTCTGGAACTCTCTCCCTGTGGTGATCCGCAACATCCCCACTCTTGACGCCTTTAAAAGGGCCCTAAAGTCCCACCTATTTACAAAAGCCTTCGGGCTCTAATTTACTTGTTGTTTTGTTTGTTTTTCTGTTTTTGTTTCTCTTATTATTATTATTACTACTGTACTGCAATAATACTGTAATACATACTTTACAGATGTGTTGTTGTGTAGCACATTATCAACATTTATGCTTTAAATTATATATGTTTATAATGGAGCAACTGTACTGAAATACAACCCCCCCATCGGGGTTCAACAGAGAGGTTCTGGTTCTGATTCAGAGGAATATGTACTTCAGTGGGTACAGTTGTATTTGTACTCCCTGAGTGTGTGAGCTGTGTGTGTGTGCAGCAGAGCTTCCTGTGGTCAGCGTGATTGCTGGCTGACATTTCTGCACTAATGAAACACGGAGCCTGCAGATGATAATCAGACGAGAAAAAGGGCACAGGCAGCGTTCTCCTGCGTCATCCTTAAAACACCTTCCTGTCTCAGTCCAACAAACGTCTAAAAGAGAGGCCTGACCTCTAACCTCTGACAGGAAGATAACCTACAAGTGGAGAGAGGTTCTCAGTCCTCCTAAGGAGCTGCTTTAGAGCCAGAGACACAGCCCGGCTCTCCTCATTACCAGACACGTCCCCCCGAGGTTAATTTAACCTCCTGCCGTGAGTCACAGTCTGACTTTTGACCACTGTACAACAACACGAGGATGCCATCAACATGTTAATATTAACCTCGCAGACGCGTCATCGATCACAGCCCAACACATCCTCACGTTTCTCTGATGCTCTGAACACATGGACACACTCTGACAGCAGGAGGAGGAGAGCCTATAAATACGGGGGGACACAGAGCCAGCAGCAGAGAGGAGGAGGAGCAGAAGAAGATACATTATCAGGAGCTGAACACCACAGAAGAAGAAGACTTGTGATATTCCTAGAGGACCACCAACATCGTGACTGAGCATTTTCCTCAGCTGAAGCTTCGAGTCGTTCAGTGCTAGAAAACCTGCTCTGTGTTCTGCTCAGAGTGTCTGGAGATGGAGATCGTGCGTGCGGCCGTCTACCTGTCCCTCTGTCTGTCCCTGCTGAGTTCCCTGTGTCAGGGTCAAAGGTCACCGGACACGCTGTTCGGCCTCACAGACAAAGAGTTGGTGAGCATCTGTCTGCGTACAGGATCTCTGCAGCGTGTTCACATGCTTTAATTCTGAAAGGAACTGGCCATGTTGCTTTTTAAATGTTAAAATGATTACAAAGACTATTAATAAAATATTTTTTAACTTAATGACTTGAATAATTAATATAGCAGAGTTATAACATTTTGGTTGATCAAAAATAATAAATGTAGTATATGTCGTAAAAGTCATTTAATCAAGATTGAAAGATTGTTGTATTAAAGTGTTTGTAGGAAAGGTCTAGCTGGAATTAATGAGGGTTCAACAGTTTTTAATTGTGTGGTTATTGATTTGGTAAATTTATGAACTCTTATTCTGAAAGGAAATTTTCCTTTCTAATGTTTAGTCAAGTCATGTTGGAAAATGTTTTCTCAATATATAAAATATTGTAATTATTAAAAACTATTCGGCATTTGAAAAAACTGCTCAAAAATAAATGTTGATTTAAGTGCATTTATACAGTAAGTATTTAAAGTATGTATTTTTAGCTTAATTTAATAATTGTTATCTTTATTAATGAGTTTAAATTAAGACGGATCAATTGCACTACAGTTGTAAGTGAATAAATAATGTTAACGTTGGTTAAAATAGGGTTTAACTTGAAATATTAAAGATGTTGGAAAATTGCAGATAAATACATTTTCAAGATCACCATAATAAAAAGATGTGTTTATCTTCATCTACTAATTCTGTCATACTAATGAATGTGATCTTAATCTACATTAAGAATAATGCTTCTTTGGAAGAGCAGAATATTCTACAGACTTTAAACACCACATGAGTAAAGTTAACAAATAGAGTAGAAAGAAGTTTCATCTTTTTATCAAGACTTCATTTTAAAATAATTACCCGTGTGTGTGTGTGTGTGTGTGTGTGTGTGTGTGTGTGTGTGTGTGTGTGTGTGTGTGTGTGTGTGTGTGTGTGTGTGTGTGTGTGTGTGTGTGTGTGCAGGCTGCTCTCCTGGATGAGGATGACAGCAGTGTGTCTCTCTCTGTGGAGAAGAAGGCCAGCGTCATCCCCCGGGTAACATCAACTGTCAATCAATCACATGCCATCCATTCATTCATCTATTAATTCATTCAGCCATGTCTTGGTGCATGAAATGACAAAAGGAAACGGAGGAATCAGCACAAGTGCCATGTACTCACTGAGTGGTGAGGACATCAGGAAGAACCATCACGGCCTCCTGTAACGGAACACCCAATCCATGACAGATGAGACAGAGGCAGACAGAGGAGAGACGTTTAGCTGGACCCTGCTCCAGTTTCCTGAGGTGTCACAGCAGAGAGAGGACAGGGTCTCCACTGTAGGAGCAGACAGAGCTCCTGTGTAACTCACATTACTCAGAGGGCGATCACGGCATCTCTCTCTCTTCATGCTTTAGCTGAGAGTTGGAAAGTTGTCGGGCTTTGTGCCAATAAATCAGAAATTATGATACAATTCAGTAAAAACCCTCTGAGTTCTCTCACCAGGTTTTAAGGATTTCTTTAGTACAACACCGAACCTGTACTTGTTTGATCGCTCCCCAAAAAACAAATACTATTATTTAAATCTTGTGATTATTCATTATTGATCACACTTAACCCATTGACACATATATATGGATATAAATATATATGTATACATATATCTAATCGTTTTCCTTCTCTCCTGACTCCCTGTCTCCTGTTTCTCTCTCTGTCCTGTCTCCCTCTCTCTCTCTCTCTCTCTCCTGTCTCTCTCTCTCGTCTCTCCTGTCTCCTTCTCTCCTGTCTCCCTCTCTCTCTCCTGTCTCCGTCTCTCTCTCTCCTGTCTACATCTCTCTCTCCCTCTCTCTCTCCTCTCTCTCTCCTGTCTCCCTCTCTCCTGTCTCTATCTCTCCTGTCTCCCTCTCTCCTATCTCTCTCTCCTGTTTCTCTCTCTCGTCTCTCCTGTCTCCCTCTCTCGTCTCCCTCCTGTCTATCTCTCTCCTGTCTCTCTCTCTCCTGTCTCCCTCTCTCCTCTCCCTCTCTCCTGTCTCTCTCTCCTGTCTCCCTCTCTCTGTCTCTCTCTCCTCTCTCTCTCTCCTGTCTCCCTCTCAGTGTGATGTGGGCGAGCGATGTGCGATGAAACATGGCCCTCGTATCGGTCGGCTGTGTGACTGTCTGAGAGGAACGGCCTGCAACACCTTCTTCCTGCGCTGCTACTGAACACACACACACACACACACACACACACACACACACACACACACACACACACACACACACACACACACACACACACACACACACACACACACACACACACACACACCTGTTTCACTAGTCTCACCTGTCTCTTTGCACGTCTTTGTTTCACTCTTCGTCGTCTGTCCCTCAGATTCATTTATTTTTCTTAAAATAAAGATTCTTCATTAAGCTGCTCAGCTCACATGACTCCATCATTTAAAGTACCTGCAGTACAAGTATACACGGTACAAGTGCCTGCAGTAAAAGTATACACAGTAAAAGTATGTAGATACTGTGTATATATATATATATATATATATATACTGTATATATATACTGTATACAGTGGGGAGAACAAGTATTTGATACACTGCCAATTTTGCAGGTTTTCCCACTTACAAAGCATGAGATTTTTAAGTGATTAATTTGCATTTTACTGCATGACACAAGTATTTGATACATCAGAAAAACAGAACTTAATATTTGGTACAGAAACCTTTGTTTGCAGTTACTGAAATCAGACGTTTCCTGTAGTTCTTGACCAGGTTTGCACACACTGCAGCAGGGATTTTGGCCCACTCCTCCTTACAGATCTTCTCCAGATCCTTCAGGTTTCGGGGCTGTCACTGGGCAATACGGACTTTCAGCTCCCTCCAAAGATTTTCTATTGGGTTCAGGTCTGGAGACTGGCTAGGCCACTCCAGGACCTTGAGATGCTTCTTACGGAGCCACTCCTTAGTTGCCCTGGCTGTGTGTTTCGGGTCGTTGTCATGCTGGAAGACCCAGCCACGAGCCATCTTCACTGCTCTTGCTGAGGGAAGGAGGTTGTTGGCCAAGATCTCGCGATACATGGCCCCATCCATCCTCCCCTCAATACGGTGCAGTCGTCCTGTCCCCTTTGCAGAAAAGCATCCCCAAAGAACGATGTTTCCACCTCCATGCTTCAAGGTTGGGATGCCGTTCTTGGGGTTGTCCTCATCCTTCTTCTTCCTCCAAACACGGCGAGTGGAGTTTAAACCAAAAAGCTCTATTCTTGTCTCATCAGACCACATGACCTTCTCCCATTCCTCCTCTGGATCATCCAGATAGTCATTGGCAAACTTCAGATGGGCCAGGACATGCGCTGGCTTGAACAGGGGGACCTTGCGTGCGCTGCAGGATTTTAATCCATGACGGCGTAGTGTGTTACTAATGGTTTTCTTTGAGACTGTGGTCCCAGCTCTCTTCAGGTCATTGACCAGGTCCTGCCGTGTAGTTCTGGGCTGATCCCTCACCTTCCTCATGATCATTGATGCCCCACGAGGTGAGATCTTGCAAGGTCTTGGCCATTGTGGAGAGGTTGGAGTCTGTTTGATTGAGTGTGTGCACAGGTGTCTTTTATACAGGTAACAAGTTCAAACAGGTGCAGTTAATACAGGTAATGAGTGGAGAACAGGAGGGCTTCTTAAAGAAAAACTAACAGGTCTGTGAGAGCCGGAATTCTTACTGGTTGGTAGGTGATCAAATACTTGTGTCATGCAATAAAATGCAAATGAATTATTTAAAAATCATACAATGTGATTTTCTGGATCTTTGTTTTAGATTCCGTCTCTCACAGTTGAAGTGTATATACAATATATAGATACAGTGGGGGAAAAAAGTATTTAGTCAGCCACCAATTGTGCAAGTTCTCCCATTTAAAAAGATGAGAGAGGCCTGTAATTTGTATCATAGGTTCACCTCAACTATGAGAGACTGAATGAGAAAAAAAAATCCAGGAAATCACATTGTAGGATTTTTAAAGAATTTATTTTCCAATGATTGTGGAAAATAAGTATTTGGTCAATAACAAAAGTTCATCTCAATACTTTGTTATATACCCTTTGTTGGCAAAGACAGAGGTCAAACGTTTTCTGTAAGTCTTCACAAGGTTTTCACACACTGTTGCTGGTATTTTGGCCCATTCCTCCATGCAGATCTCCTCTAAAGCAGTGATGTTTTGGGGCTGTCGCTGAGCAACACGGACTTTCAACTCCCTCCAAAGATTTTCTATGGGGTTGAGATCTGGAGACTGGCTAGGCCACTCCAGGACCTTGAAATGCTTCTTACGAAGCCACTCCTTCGTTGCCCTGGCGGTGTGTTTGGGATCATTGTCATGCTGAAAGACCCAGCCACGCTTCATCTTCAGTGCCCTTGCTGATGGAAGGAGGTTTTCACTCAAAATCTCACAATACATGGCCCCATTCATTCTTTCCTTTACACGGATCAGTCGTCCTGGTCCCTTTGCAGAAAAACAGCCCCAAAGCATGATGTTTCACCCCCATGCTTCACAGTAGGTATGGTGTTCTTTGGATGCAACTCTGCATTCTTTCTCCTCCAAACACGACGAGTTGAGTTTTTACCAAAAAGTTCGGTTTTGGTTTCATCTGACCATATGACATTCTCCCAATCCTCTTCTGGATCATCCAAACGCCCTCTAGCAAACTTCAGACGGGCCTGGACATGTACTGGCTTAAGCAGGGGGACACGTCTGGAACTGCAGGATTTAAGTCCCTGGCGGCGTAGTGTGTTACTGATGGTAGCCTCTGTTACTTTGGTCCCAGCTCTCTGCAGGTCATTCACTAGGTCCCCCCGTGTGGTTCTGGGATTTTTGCTCACCGTTCTTGTGATCATTTTGACCCCACGGGGTGAGATCTTACGTGGAGCCCCAGATCGAGGGAGATTAGCAGTGGTCTTGTATGCCTTCCATTTTCTAATAATTGCTCCCACAGTTGATTTCTTCACACCAAGCTGCTTACCTATTGCAGATTCAGTGTTCCCAGCCTGGTGCAGGTCTACAATTTTGTCTCTGGTCTCCTTTGACAGCTCTTTGGTCTTGGCCATAGTGGAGTTTGGAGTATGACTGTTTGAGGTTGTGGACAGGTGTCTTTTATACTGATAACGAGTTCAAAAAGGTGCCATTAATACAGGTAACGAGTGGAGGACAGAGGAGCTTCAGAGGACTAAATACTTTTTTGCCCCACTGTATATATATATATATATATATATATATACTGTATATATATATATATAGCCCATATATGGCAAAAGGAAAATAATTCTGACAGCTGCTACTAAGCGATCAATGGAGTCAATCTCAACCTTTAATACTACATGACTTGATTATATTAAGTACGAATAATCTCAAAAACACTGAAAGCTGCTCCAGCTGTGGATGTTGAGCAGTATTTATTTACTTTGTTTATAAGATAAATTCTGTAACAAATAAAACTCCCCAACTGCAGACACATTAATCCAACAGTCCACTGATAGAAACTTAACGTGCAACTTTATTCACGGTGTTCATTATTCATGTAAAGACGCTGTGCATATTGATGCAACAGAGACTGGTAGAAACCAAATTGATGTTTATACTGCAGAATTGACTGAACGCAACAGAACATTCTTCCAAACTGTGAGAAAGAACTTCTTCCTGACTGGACACACGGTGTATGTCACAAGACTGATCCAAAAATATGTTTCACAGTGGATCAATGATTTTCCCCGAGGCTTGGACGTCTCCTAAAACAGACTGGACAGCAGCAGCAGGCCTCCTCATCAACCTTTATTAACACTGACGCTGATGACAACAGCTGTGTCAGAGAAACCAGTTGGCAGTGGTGACGTCAAGCGAAGTGCAGAATATCGTTTTGATGAGAGGGTTAAAGGAGTGTTTGAACACACAGGACAGGACCTTTTATATTACACATACAGTGAAGGAAATAAGTATTTGATCCCCTGCCGATTTTGTAAGTTAGCCCACTTACAAAGAACTGAAAAGCAAGAAAACCCAGAAATGTACATTTAAAAAAAGATATAAATTGATTTGCATTTAATTGTGGGAAATAAGTATTTGATCCCCTTGCAACCAACAAGGATTCCGGCTCTCACGGAGCGGTTAAATAAGTCCTCTCTCTTTAAGAAAGTACTCCTGATGTCAACTCTTTACCTGGATAAAAGACACCTGTCCACAGTCAATAAATCAGATTACAACCTCTCCACCGAGGGCCAGACCAGAGACAGGTCTTGTGATCATGGTGGAACTAATGTCTAAGGACATCAGGGACAAGATTGTAGACCAGCACAAGCCTGGAATAGAAGACAACACCACCAGCAAGCAGCTTGGTGAGAGAGAGACAACTGGTTTGATTATTAGAAAATGGAAGAAGCACAAAATGACCATCAATCGCCCTCGGTCTGGGGCTTCACCATCTAAGACTTGGCCTCTTGGGGCATCAATGATCATTAGAAAGGTGAGGGGTCAGCTAATAACTACACAGGAGGGACTTGTTAATGATCTGAAGGCAGCTGGGACCACAGTCGCCAAGAAAACTATTGGTAATGTTAGACGCAATAAACACAACGTTTATATATCTTTAACGTCTTTATTCCCTTGCTGTGCAGAACAACTCACATGCTCCCATCTCCATTACTACACACCAAGAGAGACAGAGAGAGACATGAAAAAAACGGCGCATGCGTACTAGGGCTGACCTCCAATATTCGACGATTCGATTCGGAGAGGTCTGATTCGAATATGAACCTCGTAGTCGAATCTTCGTAAAATGTTGTTATACAACAAAGACCATACCATTCTGACTATATGGGGTGCCCGCGGCTGCCGAGCATTAATTGTTAAATAGAATGTCTGTTTTTGTTATATAAAAGCCTATTTTAATGCTAAATCTGTCTATTTTATGTTAATAAAGAGTTCCAATGATTTGTTCGTTTAAATGGTAGTCTTAGCTTATTACGGTATTAATAAATCACACCCACTGCAGTTGCGCAATCCAAATGAGCGCAGGTGAGCAGCACACAGGACCGTTAGTGTTTAGGGATTTATTGGCTCACAATGGCTACTAAAAAGACATCAAAAGTGTGGAACTATTTTGAAAAGGTTAAAGATGACCCGAAAAAAGTGAAATGTAGGTTGTGTGAGCAGGTTCTTGCATATCACACGACGACAACCAACATGGCATATCATTTGAAGCGGGTAAGGCTTGTTAAATTTACAAACAAACAAACAGTTCTACCACTCTTTTATCAATACAGGCATTAAAGTATTATTGTTATATAATTCTATCATTTACAGTTACACCCGCTGTGTCATGACGACAACTCAGCCGGCACGTCTGCATCAGCGGCGGCCCCGAGATTAACGCAAAAAAAAACTTGATTTGAGACCACCACTTTCAGAGAAGAGAAAAAGAGAAATTACTGAAAAGATTGCGGAGTTTGTGGCACTTGATATGAGGCCTGTGCGCATTGTTGAGGGTGGGGGATTTAAAGAACTCTTGCGCACACTTGAGCCAGGCTACACCATCCCTACAAGAGCTACGGTGATGGATATCGTGCACACAAAATATCTATCGACACAGTCAGAGATATACAGGGCAATACAGGACTGTGAAGCTGTCAGTTTCACAACTGATATCTGGACCTCGCTTCAGATGGAGGCTTATCTCACAGTCACGTCACATTTCATCACTGGAGACTGGCCACTGGAGAGTTTTGTTTTAGAAACGGAGGACAGTCACACAGCCGATCACATTGCACGAGAACTGACGGAGATAATTTGCGAGTGGGACATTCCAAGTACCAAGATCGTTTCTGTGGTGCATGACAACGCAGCAAACATGGTTGCGTGCACCAACCAGTTGGTCCAGCAGCCCTCCTGGGGAAATATGAAAGGGGTGTGCTGCGCGGGCCACACATTACAACTCTGCATAAACAGCGCTCAGAAGCAGGACCCCATTTGCCGCACTGTTGCTGCTGCAAGGCGCTTGGTTTCTCATTTCAAAAAAAGCGCAAAGGCCACCACAGCACTTCAAGATAAACAGAAACAACAGAATGTTCCTCAGCATAAACTGATGCAGGATGTTGTCACCTGTTGGAACTCTGTTTATTTGATGCTCGATCGCTTGATCGAACAGAAGGGGCCAGTTTCAGAAGTGCTCACAGATGACAGTGTGAGCAAACGGTCCGATCGTGACCTGGAGCTATCCACATCACAGTGGCGCACAGCAGAGGACATTGTCGCTGTTCTTAAACCAATGATCACACCTGACAGAGCTTTTGTCCCAAGAAAATAATGCATCCCTGTCTAACACTGTCCCCATGCTTATGAATATTAAAAAAAGACATTTGGTGGTGCATGCAGACGACAGTCGAACCACAAAGATCATCAAGACTGCGCTGTCCGAGGAGATGGACAGGCAATGGGAGCTTAAAGGGCCAAGGCTGGAAAGAAGTGTCTACATCAGTGCGGCGGTGCTTGACCCACGCTTCAAGAAGCTCTCCTTTCTCTCCGACGACCAAAGAGATGAGGCGTATTCAGTGGTGGCAGAACTAGCTGAGAGTCTAACTGACAGGTCTTGCCAGGAGGAAAGTGACACGGTGGATCCTGGCCCGACTGCAAAACAGGACACTCTGATGGCTATGCTGCTGGCCAGTGATGAAGATGAGGAGGAACAGGATGAGACAAGCGAGATGAAGGCCTATTTGAAGGACTTCACTAAATGAACTGGAGGCCCCCTGGAATGGTGGAAGAAAAATGAGGATAGATATCCAAAGTTGTCAAGAGCTGCTAGGAGATTTCACAGCATCCCCTCCACCTCCACGCCCTCAGAGAGGATATTTTCCAAAGCGGGTTTCATTGCCAACAAATCAAGGAGCGCACTTTTCCCGACCAATTTGAACAAGCTGGTTTTCCTAGCACACAACCTCAGAAAAATCAGACAATCACAGGTGCAGTAGAGTGAAGAAGTGATTTTTTTCTTTTTCTTTTGGGACAATTGTGAATTAAGCTGGAGGCTGCGTGGGGAGCGTCTCTTTCTCTCTCACTCTCTCTGTCTCTCTCTCTTTTTTGACTATGAAAATCCTTAGTCGAAAACAGCCCTAATGCATACATGCCTTCCCAGGGTCAAAGGGTAAACACAAGGAGGGAAAATATAAGTTAACAATCTCCCTATCCTTTTTATGTCAAATAATAAAACAATGTCAAAGTAATAGCTGTCAAACGATTTCAAATAAACATACAAAGTCATCCAATGACTATAAACAAAAGAATACCTCTTAAGTGACATCCTGATACTTTCAGAGTAAGTTTGACAAAAGATGAACATACAAACAATGCAAACAAAGTGCTTTGAATTGACTGTGCAAATAAAGTTTTCACCACATATCCCACAGTCCTTCACTTAGAGCTTTCAAAAGCACCAGAGCTGATGTGCCTTTTTTGGTGAGACAGTCAGCAAGTTGGCCTTTTGTGTCTGACCAGAGCATCTCCTTGAATTTCTTCCTTTGTATGAGCTCCTTAATGCTGCTTATTTACAACCTGAGTCTCTTCTCTGTGACCTGTTAAGTTCACTTAAGGGCATCGAAAAAAGATTGATTGTCAGTCACACAGACCAGTGAAGGAGAATTCAGTTCAACATTACCAGTGGTTAGCTCAGAAAAGAGGGTTGCAAGAAAGTGCTTCACTCTAGGCTTTGTAAGTTAAACAAAGTCAATGATATAGTCCGACATGGATAGAGAACTGTCTTTTGTAATCCCATCAAAATGGGAATACACTTCATATGCACGGTCCTTTTCCTCCTTAACACACTATCCAGTTTCTGTAACAACGTATCAATATCGTTATCACTGTCCAAGTCGTCTGCTGGGTATTCCCATGGCCGTTTCCCGGGCTCTTCCTTGGAGCCCCAGGGCCACAGCGAGTGCCTGCTTCTTTTTGTCAAGTTCTGTAACACGCGTCCAGACTTTGAGTTCATTTTTTCAACCTTCGTACGGTCTGGACTCATCAAACTTTGGTGGAACTTTGTAACTAGCGGTTGCCATCCTCTGCTACCAATGTTAGACGCAATAAACACTACGTTTATATATCTTTAACGTCTTTATTCCCTTGCCGTACAGAACAACTCACATGCTCCCATCTCCATTACAACACACCAAGAGAGACAGAGAGAGACACGAAAACAACTGTGCATGCGTACACGCGTTCCCAGGGTCAAAGGGTAAATACAAGGAGGGAAAATATAAGTTAACAGGTACCACATGCCGTACTGGATTAAAATCCTGCAGCGCCCGCAAGGGTCCCCTGCTCAAGAAAGCACATGTTCAGGCCATCTGAAGTCTGCCAGTGATCCTCTGAATGATTTAGAAAAAGGCTTATCAGAAGGTAATGTGGTCAGATGAGACCAAAATCAAGATCTTAGGCATCAACTCCACATGTCGTGTTTGGAGGAAGAGAAATGCTGATGATTACCCCAAGAACACCATCCCCAGCATCAAGCATGGAGGTGGAAACATGAGGCTTTGGGGGGGTTTCTCTGCTAAGGGGACCGGGCAATTCACCTCATCGAGGGGAGGATGGAGGGGGCCATGTACCATAAAACGTTGGCTGATAACAGCCTTCCCTCAGCCAGGACATTGAAAATAGGACATGGATAGGTCTTCCAGCACGACAATGACCCAAAACATACGGCCAAGCAAATAAGGAGTGGCTAAAGAAGAAGCCCATTAAGGTGAGGGAGGGGCCTAGCCAGTCTCCGGACCTTCATCCCATAGAACATCTTTGGAGGGAGCTGAAGCTTCCAGTTGCCAAGCATCAGCCTCCAAAAATTAAGGATTTTGAGAGAATCTGCAGAGAGGAGAGGACCAAAATCCCTCCTGAGATGTGGGCAAACCTGGTGACCAACTACAAAGAAGGATCTGACCTCTGTGCTGTCCAACAAGGCTTTCTCCACCAAGAACTAAGCCATGTTTTGCAAGGGTAACACATACTTATTTCCCACCATTAAACGCACATTAATTTATCTTTTTTTGTAACTACATTTCTGGATTCTTTTTTTTTTTATATTCTGTCTCTCACTGTTAAAATAAACCTACCATTTAAAGTACAGACTGTTCATTTCTTTGTAAGTGGGCAAACTAACTAAATTGGCAGGAGATAAAATACTTATTTCCTTCACTGTAGTCTCTCCAGTACAGCGTTAGCCCTGATTGTGAGCTTTCCTACTAATATAAACACAGACCATAATACTTCCAGAACACGTGGTGCATTGTTTCTGATACAGCACATAGCTGGTTCTTTCTTAGTGTTTACCACTAAAACAGAGACATTATATGTATACAACTCTAAGTCCCTCCTGCAGACATCCTGCTGAACACACAGCTGGGAGGGGGGAGGGATTCAGCTCACCCACTGTATATGGGGGATGATAGGTTGGGACGGGGGTGGGACCTTGCCAGCAGTTAAATGTAAAGCCAGCCCACATTTCCCTCATTATGCCATTAGAACAGCAAATCTGTATCAGCTCGTTTGTACCCCCGCTTTTGGAGATGTGGGTAAGCAGGGAAAGAGAGAGTTGTATTTTCTGACACTTTGTGAGTCTCCTTACACACCGGGGACACATATTCAGTGGTGGGCAAGTTACTTCTAAAATGTATTACAGTACAAATTACTTATTGCTGTCTTTTTAAAGTAATAAGTTACATTACATTATTACTGTCTCTGAAATGTAATGTTACACTACTTTTGCGTTACTTTGAGTTACTTTCACCAAAATAACTGCAACAGTATGGCTCTAAATGCTAAAATGTAGTTAATTGCAGCTCATTAATTAAAGCTATCTATCTATCTGGCGGTACATGCTGAACATTAGGAAAAGAGCTAGACATTAAACTCATGCTCCGTTTAAGTGGGCTGAATAATATGTGATACCGGTAACATGACGTCTCTGTGTGTTATTAATAACATGTTAGTGGAGCCTCTGCACGGCCCTGTGACCTCTATGAGTCTCTATGGCAGCGTTAGCTCACCTTGTCATTGGTGTGTTAACGGGGATTTGGCTGACTTTCTAAAAGCCGGCGATTCCACAGAGGACAGAGGCTGCAGATTTTCAACACTCTGCCACGAGTCTCTGAACTTCTCGGGGTTCAAGCAGCAGACCCAGAGAAAGTTACCTTCTGTTGCTTTGGCCTGCGTGCACTCCTGTCTTCTTCTTTTCTTTTCTCTGAGCCTGCAGCTCTCAATCTTGAATCTGTTTCTGCAGCCCTCTTAGTAATACATCACTGTTACTCAGTTACTTTTGTAAGACGTTACACCCAAAACTGCTCATATTTATGTATAAAAGATATGAAAAAGTGCATTTTGCATAATAGGGGACCTTTAATGCCTTCACACAACAGCGTGATAAGTATACAAACTGCACATAGTATGTGACATCCTCTAATTAGCAGAGTTAATTCTCTTCATTATAACTTAAAAGTCCTGCCGCTTCCGCTCTGTTCTCTGGATCTGACTCATTTTGTTGTTGCTTTTTCTCCGCTGACTAATACATCTCTCTGTGATTCATAGAACCTTTCATTTGAAATCATTTTTGAATTTGAGATAATTAATCGTTCAGACATTTTGCACAGAACATCAGAGACAGGATGACATTCAGAGATAAGATGTGGTAATCACACACACACACACACACTAAATATTTATTCCTAAAAATGGTACAAAATGAACAGTGACTCCAAATTCAATTTGAATGATTATTTTTAATTTCATAATATAAAATGATGTTCATATTCACTTTAACATTTCAATCTTTGGGCACAGTCAATACAGTGTTCCTTATTTTAAACACTTGCATTAGTCTGTTACAGGCTTTAAGGCATATGTCAGAGCAAAGAATCTGTATATTCTTCATGTATTTGATTATTAACATTTGTGAGGATGCTAGCACAAACATGTAGACATTGTGAAAGTTACACTGTGGCTTTCAGAAGAGGCGTACTATTGGTCACATGCAGGCTCATACATTTCCAGATGCTTTAACTCAAAAACATACATTGAATACTTTCTTTAGAGCATCACACTCCACTGAGAATCAACAAAAACAACAGTAGGAAGGCAATGGATTATGTACGAAAGCAGAGGAACAAAATATGAAATGTAAAAGATGGTAAACAAACATTGATTGTCAAAGCATATTAGTGCAACGTCATGACAACAGCTACTGAAAGAAATTCTCATTAATGTTACACTGAATGAAAGGTTATCCATGGAAGATTACTGTAGCGCTGGGCTCTGCCTCTCAGCTCTCTTCAGTCTGAGTCAGATGAAGCTGTGAGGACTGACGGCCAACACATTTATGAGTATTGACCTGATAACGCCAGGGAAATTTGCGGTTACAAAAGGAGCAGCTGAAGAGTGTCTCTCCTGTGTGAGTCCTCATGTGTCTTCGGAGGTCGGCCTTGCTTCTGTAGGTTTTAGCACAAACCGAACAGCTGAATGGTTTCTCTCCTGTGTGGGTTATCATGTGTCTCGTCAGATTTCCACTTTCAATGAAAGCTTTACCGCACACTGAGCAATTGTATGGTTTCTCCCCAGTGTGGATTCTAATGTGTTTCTGTAAACTTCCACTCTGTGTGAAGGATTTCTCACAGAATGCGCAGCTGAACGGTTTCTCTCCTGTGTGAGTTCTCATATGTGTATTCAGATGCGTTTCCTTTCCAAATCTTTTCCCACACTCTGCGCAGCAAAATGGTTTCTTGTCCTCAGTATCTGGTTGTAAATGTTTATCTGAATTTGAGTTCCTGGCTGGTTCTGGTCCTCCACAGTCCTCTCCATCAGCTTGTGTTTCCATGAGTTCAGTCTGTCTGTGATGAAGCTGTGAGGACGGAGGTTTCTCTTCATCATCTTCACTCTTCACGGGGACAGGAGTGAAGGTGAACTTGGTGATATCAGCTTCATTCAGCGCTTGAAGATGCTCTCCCTCCTGACTGCTCCATAGTTCTTCCTGTTCCTGTTTTATGCATGGGGGGGGCTCTGGGTTTTCCTGGCCTTTCTGCTGCGCAGGCGGAATCTCTTCATTAACCACCAACAGCTGCTGGACATCTACAGCAACAGGAAACACGTGATATGAGAGTGAAATATAGACTCAAGTCTCACACATCATTTCATGTTAAAAGTTATAAATTAATCATTAGTTAATTGTTCAAAATCTCTCCACATAAACAAACTACTAATTCATTCCTTAACAATAATGCATGTGCAATAATAATAGACCTATGTCTGCCAGCTTAGGGTCAACTTTGAACTATGACCAGCAGTAATAAAGGAAATAAGTTGACAACCTAAATCCACACATCAGGCAGAGTATGAAAGTGACATCCAAATGTCTGTCACAAACTACGCAGCGTGTCACTGATAACATGTTAGTCAGCTGACTACATTTAAGGTAGCGACGATCACAAGAAAGGGAAGTGGAGTAGAGCAGGAGAGAGTTAAGAAGTATTTGTCGCAGACCAGGTATTGAGAACCGGTACTCAATTGGTACTGGGACCTGATGTGTCAGCAGCTATTGGTATTTGTGTTAGGTCACGTTGCACAGATCGTCTGAGCGTGTAAAGGCATTTGAACCACTTTAATATGAAGCCTCCTCTCTCTCTGTGTCACTCTGTGATCCTCACAGTCACAGCTGACAGTGAAAGTGTGTGTGTGTCAACAAGGGGAACACCAGTAACCAAAGGTAAAGTATATACACACAGCATCGGAAAAATTAAGAGACCACTCCAAATGTTTCTTAAAGAAGCTTTTGTTAAAGTGATTTATTGGAATGTACGCTCATTCGAAGTATGTTGTCACACATATAAACATAATACGATTGATATGGTTTGATGTAAATGAACATCTTTTCATGTGCACAACATAGTGAGGACTGACTCTGGCCTGTGAGCAGACTGGTCATTCCTTTATTTTAGATAAAATCAACTTTGTTGTTGAACAGAGTGCAAGAATGAAGATAACGAGACTACAGCTGTGTCCAAAAAAGGTCACTTCAGAAAGAATATAAGAGACAACAGATGACCTGTATTACCATGTCACAGAAAACTGACGATTTACTTTAGTAAGAGTTATATTTAATAATAGAAATACTTTTTGCAAGCAAAAGTTCTACACTTAAAACTTTATTTCAGTGAAAGTACAGTAAAGTAATAGCATCAAACTATAGTTGAAGTAAAGCTGGGAGGTGATTAAACATCATCCTTCAACATGTGCAGCAAGATGTTGGGGATCTTCTACCAGTCTGTTGTTGCTAGTAGGGATGGGCATGATTAATCGACGATCGATTAATTGATCATTAAGAATTTCGTCGATGACATTCATTTGTTGTCGATAAAATTAATGCAGGTTCTGTTGTGTACTGTGAGTCTTGAAGGAATGCAATGAAACCGCTATGTGGCAGCAATCAAACATTTACCACACGGGGGCAATGTTTGAAAAAAACCGCCACAGGCCTACTCAGATACCTGCCAGTTTCCGTGTATTTCAAAAGTAATTGTCATTGCCCGATCTGTTCCCCCACGGCTGCACATGCGCGAAAATAACAAACTGTATCGATCACCAATATCAAGCAATAAACTCTACAGACAGTTTCTGTGAACTACCAGCTATTTCCGGTTAGGTAAACTAACTGGCTGCCGTCACGTACCGTAAAATGTAGACGTGCGTGGTACAAATCGGGCAGGAAAACGTTGAGTTTCCGCGTACGTCATAACCTAGCATCAACTCGATGTTAGCATGGAGGAGCTGCGATGCACAACGAGCAGAGAAAATTACCCAAGGGATCTGCAAGGTTCATTGAGATATGCTGCCCTTAAGTATTGTTGAGGGCGAAGGTTTTCGAAAACTGATAAACTTATTAGAACCAGCATATCACATTCCGTCACGACGTCACCAGACTGATAGAAACTCACTACGAAGAACGGAAGCAGGAGCTGTTAAAAGAACTGAGCACAGCTGAAAGAGTTGCTCTAACCACAGACTGCTGGACCGCTTGAACAGCTGAGAGCTACATCACGATCATCTGCCACTACATCAGTGATGACTGGCAAATGAACTCAGCTGTCATGCTCACAGAAAGCCTGCCAGGTCGGCTCAACAAAAATCAGTAGACTGGTGCTGAAGTTGTATGTGAGTTACTGGTTATTTTTATGAAGCTTTGTTGATAAGCCTAATTCATTGTTGGGTTGGCTAATCTCTCTCTCACCCTCTTTCTCGACATGGTGCCTTTTTGGATAGTTTTGAGTTACAATTTGGCAAAACCTGTCAGACTGAAAGTATTATATATTTTTGGATAAGTTATTGTTTAAAATGATTGTGTTTTTATATTATTATTTTGGGGGAAAACAAGGGTCAGTTGTGTTCATGAGCACCGGCTTCTAGCTGCAAGCTCCGCTGCTTAAGAGCACAGCAGCGCATATTTTCAACTTCAACCATTGAACGGATCCGGTTGAACTGCGACAAGAGTTGTCCATCTTGTAATACATCTCTCAATGAGGAAAACACGCTGTGTTTTTGGTATGTTCACTGCATTTTTAATATAGCCTATAAATAGTGAATTTTAATATAAAAATATGAAGGATTAATCCAAAATCGATCGTTAATTCTCCCGACGATCGATTAAGACAATTTAATCGAATGCCCATCCCTAGTTGCTAGTGCACTCTCCTTTGGTGCAGTCTGCTGGGGGGGCAGCATCAGAGCCAGTGCCAACAGAAGACTTAATAAACTAATTAAGAAAGCTGGCTCTGTCATCTGCATCAAACTGAACCCTTTTGAAGCTGTGGTGGAGAGGAGGACTCTGAACAAACTGTTATCAATCATGGATAACCCCACCCACCCTCTCCACCTGCAGCTGGACCAACAGCGGAGCTCCTTCTCCAACAGACTGCTCCAGCTCCCCTGTCACAAGAACAGGTACAGGAGAACATACCTGCCCACTGCAATAACTCTGTACAATAATTCCCCTCTGGCTGGCAGACAACTCACTGCTCCATAGCCTCTCTGTAAACTGGAACACTTCACTCTCACTTGTCACTTTACACTTACGTTGTACATTTATACTTTATTTAATAATCCATACACTGCACTATAATGTAAATATTATCCTGCGTTAAATTTAGTAAATTCAATAGTCTAATTTTCACTCAGTTTATTTGTTATTTATGTTCATATTCTACTGCATATATACTTATATATAAAGCCGGTTTATTTGTATTTGTATTTGTTTTGTAAGATGTTCATTCTTTAGAATACTTTATTTCTTATTTTATTCCTAAATCTATTGCATTGTATTTTGCTGCTGCAGCGCAAAAATGTCCCAGTCTGGCATTAATAAATCTTATCTTAATTTACCATTTTTGAAATACTACATCTACACGCTAGTCACTTCTACTCGTGCACTTGTAATAACATCACAGAAAATGCTGCTAGCCTGAAACCTGCTAGCAAAGTGTCTTTATAAATTAATTTGGGTTCATGATGGGCTGTTCTTTAAACTCAACCGGCTATCCCCTTTAGCTGAAGCTGTATAGAGACTGTAGCTAACGTTAGCTTAGCACGGACAGCAGTAGCAATAGAGACTTTTGAATCAACAGCTAGCTGCCAACAGGCTGTGTGTGGAGGGTGTAGCTAACGTAAGTTAGCACGGATATCATTGGCAGTAAACAAGTTTCCGGTATGAGATAGCTGCTAACAGGCTGTATGTGGAAGGAGTAGCTAACGTCGGCTACACTTAGCCAACATATGCTATCTGCTAGCTACTCATAGAATGTGTGTGGAGGGTCAAGCTAATGTTAGCTTGGAACATATAGCATATGTAATATGGTTCAAGCCGGACATAGCTGCTAACAGGCTGTGTGTGTGTGTGTGTGTGTGGGGGGGGGGGGGGGTTACGCTAACGTTAGCTTAGCATGGACAGCATTAGGAGTAAATATGTGTTCATCACGAGACAGAAACTAACCTGCTTCAGTCTGCAGGTGTACTGTAGGTCTTGAAACCAACTGGCACAGTTTCCGGTGTCGGCGATCCATCTCCTCTTCATACTCAGTTATTGTTCTTTCAAAATGTTCAAAGATGTCCTCGACAGCCGCAGTGAGCCGCTGGTTGACAAACTGCTTTAGACTCTGAAGTCTGGACATCTTTCACACACAGGGAGAGGAGAAGAGAAAGGAATAATGTTGCGTTTACTCCTGCGGTTATTCAATGTCTAAAGCTTTAAGTTCTGCTTGCCGCTACAACATCGGTACCGGGAACCCGCTTGTTCTGCGCAAGTGCAAAAATGCAGCTATTTTTCTTCGCTTAGTTTTGGCGGATTTCAAATAGCTTTAAGGTGCATACCGCCACCTACTGTACAAGAGTGTGTATCACCATGTCATCCATCATCACTTGTGGAATTATACCACTGTTTACGTTATTTTCAATTCTTCCAATCAGTCCTGTTTCATTCAATTACTTAAAAAGGGCCTTCCTTGTAGCTCTTACCCCGCCCCCACCTTCTGTTCCTAGTATCCCCATCAGGCTCCACTACCTCCCTGCCTCTCTGACCCTGTCACTTAGTTGTTTCCTCTCTGTTTTATAAATGTTGCAATGTAATATGATGTGTTGCACATTTTCTTTGACTCCACACCCCCTGCATTCTTCAAATTGTGCCTTTGAATCCTGTTTGATCCAATCCAGTCTAGTGATGATGATCACCTCCCATCTGTTCCTTTCTGCAGCTACTTCATGTCCCTGCTAATGTTTTATGGCTTCTTTTAAACAGTGCTGATATCATAGCAAAGTTTGTCCTACTCTCTTGATACAACTTTGTAATCACTTCCTACCACACAGAAATGTCTCCCATATTTCTTGAATTCTTCAATGCCATGGTACATTATAAAAAATCAATAGTATTATAATAATTCATATAATAACAATATTTCTCAAAGTTAAAGTAGCTCTAAAATTGTATCTAGTATGTACCGTAATTCATGAATTAACACTGTTTTTTTGTGTGAATTGATGATCTATTTCTATTTATTTATTTGTTGCCCTCAGTTGGATTTGAATATATGAACATGAATGGCATGCCTATTTGTGACATTGTTGTTGAAACTGTTGAACTGTTAACTGATATCATGTTTGTTTTTTTCCTTCTTAAATGCATACATATGTTAAGTAAGCATTCATTGAAATCATTTTATCTTGATGGGTGGAACACATCTTACTACCCAAATCTAGTGGTACTCTAGTGTTTTTTTGGTTGTTTTTTTTGGTCAATTTTCTTTCTTTCTTTCTTTTCTGCTCTTTTTTTAATTTGACTATAGAAAAAGAAAGAAAGATGACTGGCATGCCTATTTCTGACATTGTTGTTGAAAGTGTTGATCAATAAAGTTAAATATATATATATTCCACTGATATCATGTTTTTTGTGTTTTTATTTTCTTCTTAAATGCGGAAATGTGTTAAGGAAACCATGAATATAAATCACTTCATCTTGATGGCATTTAACAATTAACACAAGTAAATTATTAAAACTGTTCCATTGATTTAACATTGTTTACTCACTCATACACTGCATCTGTTGCCAACTATACTAGTCATTCTTACAAAGTTTGAAAAATACTTTACACCTATAATATATTAATTTCAAATGACATTTTACCATTATACTCAGGGACCACTAGGGGGCGCTTATAGACCACTGGTGGTTTGTGAGCGACTGCCATAAAAGATGGTATCTGTAATTCAGTTTGGAAATAAACAGTTTTTCCCTCATAAAGTCCTCTTAAAATATTGTTAAATTTTTTTTAGGCTACTTTCAATATTTGATCCCTTTATTTATTATGTATGTTAGCAGGAGTAGTGCCAACACACAGCAGGAGTCCAATAATGCAACACTAGAAAGGTAGACGAGACGAATTCTTCCTTCAGCCTTTAGGGCATATTTATTATACAGCAAACAAAGGAACTGCTCTTCCAGCCTTCATCATATTGGGAGCGGGCCAAGAGAAAAATCACGCGCAGAACATTCATATATATAGGGGGTGTGACGTCACCAATCACACTCATCCCATACAAAATCAACAGCACCCCCTTATGGTGTGGAGCAGGTAAGTAGTACAGAATACATCTCAGTCAATCATACACACATATGTCAACACTCCCACTTACGAGTGACTTGTATCCTGTACAGCTTTTAACAATCAGAATAAACCCAGAAATAAATCAAAACATTTTACAGTACATACAGTACTTAACATATTTACAGCTCATCAGACGCTTACACCAAACATGGCTCCTGAAAATTTCATCAGTTTAACCTTTGAGACAGGCTTGGTCATAGCATCTGCTATCATCTCATCAGTAGGACAGTAAACAAGTGTCATCTTCCCTTCTTTAATGGTTGACCTTATGAAATGATACTTGATGTCTACATGTTTGCACCTTTGTCTGCACACAGGATTCTTCACAAGTGCAATGGTGCCCTGGTTATCCTCATGAACAACAGTTTGAACATATTCATAGGAATCCATATCCTTCAGTAATTGCTCTAAATCAGGGGTCTCCAACCTTTTCCCCTCTGAGAGCTACCTCTAATGAAAACAAATTATGGAGAGCTACTTGTGTTTTATATCATGTGTAACATTTATTCACACGTATCTAAATCCCTGAATAAGGTTTCGTTTGGCACAAGCATATACGGAACATACATCCAACACTCACTATTTGTGTAAGAACATTAATACTCAAATTAAACTCAAAGTATGCACGTCAAAACATTTCTTTCTCTTTTCAACAACATATTTTTTTGCATGAACATTTTCAAAATATTGGCAGCCAATACTCACACTCAAAATACAGAAATGTAACTAAACATGTATCAGTATGCATGTCTATGCATTTCTTTCTTTTCAGCGATCACTGATAAACTCACATTTTTTGCATAACATTTACAAAACACTGACCTCTAATACTCACACTTTGTGTGAAACATAGCCCAAATTGAACTCATCAGCATATGCATTTCTTTATCTGTTCAAACTATAAAACACATTAAACTCACATTTTTTGCATAACATTTACAAAACACTGACACTTTGTCAAAACATAACTCACACCTTTGAAATCACATAGGCTACTATTGATGTTGAACAATTCTAACTTCTTAACTTTGTCCACATCACACTTTCAGTCATTTATTCACTAGCCTACATATTCAGTCAAGCACCTTTAGTTAGTGAGATACCTGGCACTGCATGGTGCCAACAAGAGAGCTGTATGCTGGAATATACCCACTTAGGTTCACTCTTATGGAGTCTTTCAAATGTTCATCTGTCAGTCTTGTTCTGAACTTAGATTTGATGACATTCATGTCAGAAAAAGAAGATTCACAGAGGTATGTAGACCCAAACAAAGCAGCTGTCTTCAGAGCTGCTTGACACAGATTCTTATAGTTTTCTGGCTCAACCAAGCTCCAGAAATGTTCAGCATGCTGTTGAGATTTCAGCTGTATGTCGTTTTGGAGGTTTAAAGGTCCATTTCCATTTCCAAAGGATTGATACAGAAAAGGTCTGCCATCTGCCCAGAAATCTGACTAATGTCCATATTCATGAATGGGTTGGCAATTAATCTCACACAGGGCTCAAGTCTCTCAAAGTCTCTGAACCTGTCTGCAAACTCCTGGCCAAGCTTGATCAAGAGATCACAGTACTTCTCTGTGTTCAAAGCATCAGCTACCCCTGCATGGGTTTCCAAAACCTTTGTGACAGAGGGGAAATGCTGGAATCTTTTGGCCTTCAACTGCTGGATGAAAAAGGCCAGTTTTGCGCTGAACGCGTTAACAGCACTGATCATGTTGCAGACGTCTTTCTCTTTACCTTGCAACTGTACGTTCAAGTTATTCATTTTCTCAGTTACATCTGTCAAAAACGCAAGATCAAGGACCCATACTGCATCAGATAACAAGGTGGTGTCCTCCCCCCTCTCTTCCAAGAAAATCTTGATTTCACCCAGCAAGGAAAAGAAACGTTGCAGCACTTTACCCTTACTGAGCCATCTGATGTCAGTGTGGAGCAGGAGATCTCCATAGGCCACAGTGCATTCCTCCAGGAATTGCTTGAAGGTCCTGTGTTGCTTAGCCTTTGCTCTGATGGAGTTGATAATCTTGACAACTGGCTCCATGACATGTTCAAATCCCGTGACCTTCGCGCATAAAGCCTGTTGGTGAATTATGCAATGGTAGGCCAGAAATGGCGGAAACTCCGGGTCTGCTTTGCATCGGGCAATAAATCCAGAGTGACGACCTGTCATCGCTGGTGCTCCGTCAGTGGTTATTGACACCAGCTTTTCAATAGGGATCTTCTGTTCCGTGAAGTAGTTCTTCACAGCATTGTAAATATCGACTCCCCTTGTTGTAGTTTTCAATGAAAGTAAAGTCAAAAACTCTTCATGCGCAGTGAAATCATCAAAAACCATGCGGATGAAAACAGCCAGCTGGGCTGTATCGCTCGCGTCAACAGATTCATCCAGCTGAATAGAAAACCATTTACACCTGTTAATGTCAGTTTCCAACTGTCTTCCCGCATCCACAGCCAGTGTAGACACTCTCCTTGCCATTGTATTTGCACCAAGTTGTACATCAGCAAAAGCAGACAATATTTCTGTCTTACATTTATGGTCCTTGAATAACGTTTCAGCCACCGCGGTCATGACCTCCTTTACAACACTGCCATCAGTGAAGGCCTTTTTGCGTTTTGTCAGGATGTGCGCCACTTTAAACAAAGCCTCCGTACAAGCAGTAGCCTTCTGTGCTGGTCTGGTAAAAACAGACTGCTGTCGTTGTAGCTGTATTTTCAGGTCCTTCATCTTTTCTTTTCGTAGATTGCTACCAGCGGGAAAGTTCCGTGAGAAGGTGCTGTGGACTGTGGTGAAATGGCGCTCCACATTGCATTTTTTACCGACCGCCACGCTTACTCCACAGATCAAACAAACACACTTGTCCTTTACACTTGTGAAACAAAAGTCTATTTCCCAATTCTCGTGAAAAAAGTATGTTTTCCGCCTCTTGTTGCATTCAGCGGCCATGGTCAAGCTAATGCCCGTTCGGTGTTTTGCCGCGTTTACATCGGAGGTCGGAGGTCGGAACTGGGAGTGACGTCACATTCGAGGTCGGAAAAGATGGACGCGCCTTGTTTACAGATTTAGCAATTACCTCGGGTTAGCCACTGTTAGCAATACCGGTTGATAGCAGCGCTCTGTGTCATATTTTGTGAAAACAAATATCATAGCAACATATCTTCAGATAGAAGATGAGCGGTACTTTATGTACAGGTGATAAATGAAATTGGCATATTATGAAAATTTGTGTTTAAATGTTATATATACAGTCTATGGTTTAAATGTAAACTATTTGGCGAGCTACTTTGAAGGGGGCGGCGAGCGACTGGTAGCTCGCGAGCGACGTGTTGGAGACAGCTGCTCTAAATACATACACTCCTGTATTGTTAGAGCTAAAGCCATATATTCGGCTTCACATGTCGATAACGCTACTGTGGGTTGCTTTTTGCTTCTCCAAGATACCAGTGAGCTGTTTTTGCTCATGCTCACACAGTAGCCAGACGTGCGCCGTCTATCACTGGTGTCTGCGCCCCAATCTGCGTCACTGTATGCCCAGAGGCCTAAACCATCGCTGCTTTTCCTAAAAGTCAGCTGCTTGTCAGTAGTACCTTTTAGATAACGCAGTACATGTTTCACTGTCACCCAGTTTTCTTCTGTGGGGTTTGCAAAATGTTGTGATAGCTTGCCTACCACAAAACATAGATCAGGTCTCGTACAAGTACTTAAGTAGATGAGACTACCTACAGCTTCCCTGTATTTCCTTACATCAGTCATCTCAGGTGCATCATCAGTGTAGTCAACCTTTTGTTCACATGGTGTCTCGCGTGTTCTGCACTCCTGCATATCAAAACGGTTGAGAATCTTGTCAACATACAGTGGGGCAAAAAAGTATTTAGTCAGCCACCAATTGTGCAAGTTCTCCCATTTAAAAAGATGAGAGAGGCCTGTAATTTTTATCATAGGTATACCTCAACTATGAGAGACAAAATGAGAAAAAAAAATCCAGGAAATCACATTGTAGGATTTTTAAAGAATTTATTTTCAAATGATTGTGGAAAATAAGTATTTGGTCAATAACAAAAGTTCATCTCAATACTTTGTTATATACCCTTTGTTGGCAATGACAGAGGTCAAAGGTTTTCTGTAAGTCTTCACAAGGTTTTCACACACTGTTGCTGGTATTTTGGCCCATTCCTCCATGCAGATCTCCTCTAAAGCAGTGATGTTATGGGGCTGTCGCTGGGCAACACGGACTTTCAACTCCCTCCAAAGATTTTCTATGGGTTTGAGATCTGGAGACTGGCTGGGCCACTCCAGGACCTTGAAATGCTTCTTACGAAGCCACTCCTTCGTTGCCCTGGCGGTGTGTTTGGGATCATTGTCATGCTGAAAGACCCAGCCACGCTTCATCTTCAGTGCCCTTGCTGATGGAAGGAGGTTTTCACTCAAAATCTCACGATACATGGCCCCATTCATTCTTTCCTTTGCACGGATCAGTCGTCCTGGTCCCTTTGCAGAAAAACAGCGCCAAAGCATGATGTTTCCACCCCCATGCTTCACAGTAGGTATGGTGTTCTTTGGATGCAACTCTGCATTCTTTCTCCTCCAAACACCACGAGTTGAGTTTTTACCAAAAAGTTCTATTTTGGTTTCTTCTGACCATATGACATTCTCCCAATCCTCTTCTGGATCATCCAAATGCCCTCTAGCAAACTTCAGACGGCCTGGACATGTGCTAGCTTAAGCAGGGGGACACGTCTGGAACTGCAGGATTTAAGTCCCTGGCGGCGTAGTGTGTTACTGATGGTAGCCTCTGTTACTTTGGTCCCAGCTCTCTGCAGGTCATTCACTAGGTCCCCCCGTGTGGTTCTGGGATTTTTGCTCACCGTTCTTGTGATCATTTTGACCCCACGGGGTGAGATCTTGCGTGGAGCCCCAGATCGAGGGAGATTAGCAGTGGTCTTGTATGTCTTCCATTTTCTAATAATTGCTCCCACAGTTGATTTCTTCACACCAAGCTGCTTACCTATTGCAGATTCAGTTTTCCCAGCCTGGTGCAGGTCTACAATTTTGTCTCTGGTCTCCTTTGACAGCTCTTTGGTCTTGGCCATAGTGGAGTTTGGAGTATGACTGTTTGAGGTTGTGGACAGGTGTCTTTTATACTGATAACGAGTTCAAAAAGGTGCCATTAATACAGGTAACGAGTGGAGGACAGAGGAGCCTCTTAAAGAAGAAGTTACAGGTCTGTGAGAGCCAGAAATCTTGCTTGTTTGTAGGTGACCAAATACTTATTTTACCGAGGAATTTACCAATTAATTCTTTAAAAATCCTACAATGTGATTTTCTGGATTTTTTTTCTCATTCTGTCTCTCATAGTTGAAGCGTACCTATGATAAAAATTACAGGCCTCTCTCATCTTTTTAAAAGGGAGAACTTGCACAATTGGTGGCTGACTAAATACTTGTTTGCCCCACTGTACCTCTGTTGTGACATTGTTACACAATCATCAGTCTGACTGAAGTCTATGCCTAGAAAATGCTTCACCCTGCCTAGGTCCTTCATCTTAAACCTGGTGGAAAGCATTGCCTTCACTTGCTCTAGACTTCTCATGTTATTCGCTGCGATGATAAGATCATCCACCCAAATGACTATAATCACCTTCCCTGCCTGCTTAGACTCTTTTGAGTATACACAATGATCCGCTGGGTTCTGTGTGAAGTTGTCCTTTATCAAGCATTTGTGTAGCATCTCATTCCAGTTACGCCCCGATTGCTTCAGACCATAAATAGACTTCTCTAATTTACACACTAGGTTTCCTCCCACTTTTTCAGGTTGATCCATGTAAATGTCTCGGTCTATGGGTGCATGTAGATACGCCGTCTTTACGTCCATTTGGTGTAGCACCAAGTTTTCTTGGGCTGCCTTTTGCATGACTACACGCACACTGGTCATATTGGCCGTGGGGGAGAATGTCTCACCATAATCTATCCCCGCTCTCTGGCTATATCCCTTCGCCACAAATCTGGCATTGTACTGCTCATGTCCATCACTATCCTCCTTAATAGAGTATACCCACCTACCTCCCACTGTCTTTCTGCCCTCTGGCAATTTGGTCAGGGTAAAGGTCTGGTTTTCCTCGAGTGACTGCATCTCGTCGTCCATTGCCCACTTCCATTTACCTGCCTGTGGTGATGCCATAGCCTGTTTAAAGGTCAGTGGCACACCACACACTGCTCGATAGCAATAGTCAATACTGGTGAGCGTACTATCATCATCACCACTATCTTCCTGAGTAGCGTAATCACAAAGATAACTCGGGGGCTTACGCTCTCTAGTGGGGTATCTCCCACTGCTTGGGGCCTGTGGCGTCACCCTGTGGTGCTCCTCACCATCATCTCCTGGGGATTGTGGACTGTCAGTCTGTACGTCTGTGCTCGTAGCACTGGGCTGTGATGTGTCTGTCTTCTCACTATTTTCAATGGGGTCAAATCCTAAGTCCTGAGTCTGAGTCTCACTGTCACATGTGGTCTTTGTGATAAATTTGACCAATCTGTGCTTCTGCACTTTTCCCTTGGTGGGGTGGTAAACTAGAAAAGCGGGGCTGCCTTTGTCGTGCCCTACGAAGAGCCCCTTCTTACACCTCGGATCTAGTTTACCCTTGTCTTGTTGGTACGCGTAACACTCTGACCCGAATTTGTGCATCTTAGCTAGATCACATTTCTTCCCTGTCAATGCTGTGTACGGTGTTGTACCAATGTGCTTGTTAAAGCATCGGTTTCTGGTGTAGGCTGCTTCCTGAACAGCATAATGCCATAGGGTCTTAGGTAATTTGCTGTCAATAAGCTTACACCTAGCCATCTCGATGAGAGTGCGCCCCTCCCTCTCAGCTATCCCGTTCTGGTGTGGGGAGTAAGGACAGGACGTCTCATGTCTTATTCTGTTCTTACTTAGTAGTGACTTAAACTCTCTGCTAGTAAACTCGGTCCCGTTGTCTGACCGGATGCACTTCAAACTGCCATAAGGCGCTACGTCAGCCAGAAACTTTTCAGTAGCCTGTACGGCATCACTCTTCGCTTTCAGAAAGTAAGTGAAAACTACTCCTGTGCACACATCTGTAAAAGATTGCATATACCTGTAACCATCAATTGAACCATTTGTCACTGGACCAGCTACATCAGTGTTTACCAACTCAAGTGGTGTTTGCACCTTGTCAGTTGCATTTCTGTTTCTCGTCTGAGTAAACTTCCCCTCTATGCATGACATTCTTTGTCAGGCTTACGCTTTGCACCTTTAATGTGCATGCCTACGGTTACATCCTGCAGTTTCAGTATGTCATCATAGTTACAATGCCCCATAATTTCGTGCCAGGTTTGGATATCATGGCTAACATTGCACACATCATCTTCATCACACTCTGTTTGCAAGTAATACATTCTGTTACACACTTGAATGTTAAACCTTGCGCCGTTAGACGCCACAACAACATTGTTACCTTCCTCGAAGAGTACCTTGGCACCATGTGCAGTGGCACATTTCACAGAGAACAGTTCTTGTGGGAATGAAGGGATGTACAGGGCGATCTTAAGAGTCACTGTACATCTGCGTCCTTCGCTGTCGATGAGACACACCTGCGCGTTCCCTCTGCCTTCCGCCAACCCGAACGTCCGCCTCCCGTCGGCCAGCTCCATGCTGTGGCCCTCTGGTTTGAATGTGCTGTCGAAGGTCTTGAACCGGCTTCTGTCGTTCAGCATCTGGGATGTCGCGCCTGTGTCGACGACCAACCCTTTTCCCTCGATCTGCCGCTGCTGCGCTGGCTTGCAGGTGTCCTCGGTCTCTGCCCGTAATGTGACGTCATCTCCCGCGGGTCCCCGCGCGCCGATCCGTCCTCCACCACTCGCTGCACGACCGCCGCCGCTGCCATCTTCAGCGCGAGCGCACCTAGAGCTTTTTCTTCCTGCAGGCTTTGTCGCTGTGGCTTGTGCTTTTGCAGGAACCGCACCAAACTTTCCTCGTGCATTCATCTTTTCGATGTCCCTTTTCTCCGCACCGCCAACACGCCATGTCTGTCGAAGATCCGCCGCTCCTTTTCTTCAGTGCTGCGCGGGCTTTCAGCACCCTTTCTCCCGCCATCTCGGCTACTGGCTCTGCATCCTCCGACGCCTCGAAGTTTCGCAGCTTAGCCTTGAACTCCGCCAGTTTCATCTCCGCTGAACCATGGGTTACCATCAGCGTAAACGGCTTGTAATTTTCTGGAAGTCCCCTCATAATCATTGCCATCATCAGTCCCTCACTCGGTGCCTCGCCAGCACCTCTGAGCGCTGTAAAGATCTGCTCTGCCCGGATAATGTACTCAGTTACAGTCTCTGTATCCGCTTTCTTCAGCGAGGTCAATGTAATGTACATAGAAACAATCCGTGGCCTACCTTTGCCAATGTAGTGCTCTCTCAGCACTTCGTGAGCTTAGAATTATAAGGTTCTATCTCCACTTTTGGTCGAAATTTAGTTTTTGACATAATCTTATCCATTAGGTGTTTATTAATGCCTGTGTGGTGTTATTTTTGTAAAAAAAATATTTTTTTAGTTAGTATTAGTAAAATAAAAAGGTTCCATCTCACAAAACATAAACCGAGTTGGGATTATAAGGTTCTATCTCCAGTAGATTCAATATCCAATCAAAACCCACGAAAGAACACGGACGGACCAATCAAAACCCACCTCTTAGCTCTGTAGCCTGGACACAGAGCTAAGGGCTGGACATTAGCCTGAACATCTGAAGCCGGCGATGGCGCCCAAAAGACGGACAAGAAGAGATCGGTAAGTTGAAGCACACATAGAGCTGGTATATAATACTTAATTAATACTTATAACAAATCATTAGCTAGCTAATATAAACCAGCTTGTTTGCGAAGGTAGCTAGGTAGCTCGTTTAGCATTAGCGAATGTTAGCATTAGCGAACGTTAGCATTAGCTTGCTATTTTAATGCAGAGGTTTATGTCACATGATCAATTTGTTGCTATCATCTGTGTACCCTGTAGATATTTAAAAATGTATATATTTAATTTTTTTTCCTTTTTGTCTGTTTCTTTCTCCCCTCCAGTGAAAATGGAGCCAATAGAAATTGACCCTAGCCGGCAGCAGGACAGTGAACCAACAGTCAAAGTGCTTGTTTCAGTATATTTTGATTGCACTGAAAAATTTAAAAAAGTTTTTTCAGTTGGCAGTGCTTCAGAGCTTTTACAAGCCTGCCAGTCCGAGTTTGCTCACCCAGTGGAAGTGCAAAGATTTCTACGCTACAACAGCGATTTTAAAGACTACATTGACTGTGAACCCAGTAGCGTAGATCTTAAGGATTTGGACAGATTCCAAGTATGGGTATCCACTGTGATCCATTTGGAGTTGGTGGAGTGTGTAGCACCACATACTGACAGTGCAAATGTGAGTATTTTGAGGGATCTCATATGATGGCTATTTTTGGAACGTTAACTTGAATTATGAATCAATAGCATTTCCCTTAATGGATACATTTATGACACAAGATAGTGATGCCAGTGAGCAATCATGCATAATAGTGGCATTGTTTGACATGAATAGAACAGAATATTGATTAATATTATTAACACTGGAGTTTTGTTATTCAAATGGCGGTGACATTTTTTCCTACAGTTTGAGGTTTGACTGGTTATCTTTTAATGACCGCATAACTCCCCATTCTAACCAACTTATTTGAGAGGCATGTTTGTTCTTGTGTCTCATAGAAAGATCTGACTGCTGATCGGCTCAAGTCTCTCATTGAAAAGAAGGCTCAAGACATCTTTAAGGAATACGAGGGGACAGGAACACTATCCACCAGTACCAGAAGGAAGCTTGTAAACATAAGTGTCAGTGACCTAGTCGAGAAACATGGATTGTAAGTTATAGATATTCATTGTTTTGATGTATATTCTTTTCCCTTTTGTTCTTTTTATCCACGTATATTCAAGTGGATGTAAAAACTAAATTAATCATCTGCACATGAAATGTGTAAATAATGTTCAGTGGTGATGGACTTGTCGTTGAATTTGTTTTGCTCTACAGTTATCCCTCTGGACCAGAGAAACTGCTTTTAGCAAAATCATTTACAACACTCTTCCCGTCGCTGAAAGTGATGGTCTGTGGAGATGGTGAAGGATTTGTAAGTATTGATTTAAAATTGTTTAGTCAGTATTTTCTGGTTTTTAGCTGCACTGCATGAGAATTACTTAGGATTTCTTGTTTGCCTAAGAGGATATAATGAAATATATATATTTTTAAATTATTATTATTTCAATAGGAACATTTCTATGACCCTTTGTCACATACGGGATTCATAGAAATGAGGCTACGAAATATCAGACGAAGCCTAGAAGAAGGCCAGCGACGCTACCACAAGAGAAAATTTGGTTGTAATGCTGCGTTGGCTCAACCATCTACAGTGCAACCATCTACAGTGCAGCCATTAGATGATAGAGAAATTAGTGAATGGTTGTCAATCATCAAAAGGATGAAACCATCATCAGAGAACATGGGACCAATAAAGACTGCAATGGAAAAAACTTTCAGCCATCGCCAAAATTGGATCAGCACCCAGTCTCCGACTGTTGCAGACATTGTCCAACAGTATCCTCGTTTTATAGACGTCCCGAGTCTGGTGAGTCTTTTCTTTATTGATATGTACTTGTTCTTTGCTTTTCTTGTAAAGCAAGCTTGATTGGGGTAAACTTTCTTCTTGTGTGTAAACAATATCTATGTCTTTAGTTTTAGGTGAGGTGTCCTGTTCTGTTTCCCACTCTGAGGTTTCCTCAATGGTTAATGGTTTTCTTAGCATGTTTTCCTCAGTCAATATGAGGGTGTAAGGACAGGGGATGTGATGATACTGTGTGAAGACCTCTGAGGAACATTTAGGGCTACACAATTAAACTTGTTTTCCTATGTTTCCTGTATCAGCTGGATGCAGAGTTCGTGAAAATGTTCGAGGGGAAGGCAGAGCTGCTCATTAGGAGGTGGGAGTCATCATTCATCCCCAAACTGAGGAAGATTGCTGCTCTAGAGAAGGGAGTCGTGTTCTCCTTACTTGATCAGGCTGGAGACCAGAATGATGGTAAACAATTTTCATTTTTTGAATGCTTTGCCTCTGATTTTTGTGTAAACGTATTTGACATATTTAACCTTATGCTTATGTCCTTCAAATAGATGAAGTATGCTACAGTACATTACAGATTCTGACGCACCTACTTCCACCAACTGCGTCAGGAAGGGGATCAGCCTCAACCCGATGCAGTGTGAAGTCGGCCATTTCTTTCCTGATCAACTTTGTACCGGTATGTAGTGTACGTGCACCAAGAAGGAACATAATGAATAGGCTCCAGGTCAGAATGATGTGTATAATAAATGTGTACACTTTATTTCAGCATGGGACGAGCATCTCCTCCCTATGTACTTATGATGAGGGGTCTTCAAGGACGCAGCCGGAGCTTGTCTGCATCGGCCATCTGACAAGCCCAGCACGACAGTTCGTCATTGTTTCCAGAAATGACAGTGTCACAATTCCACTGCACGATGACAGCTTAACCTGTGCTTTGGACAAGCTCTTCAAGTTCTACTGGGTATGCAACATTGCTTATCCTGGTCAGCTTGCATCAGTTTTCATCTTTTTTGAACACATTTATGACTTGCCAGTGACAAAGACTGTTAGACGACCCAAAGTTTTGGAACTTCTTGGAAAAGTCCAGGCTTTGGCTTAAAGAAAGTCATTATGTATATTTGCCCTGTGTGTAAACAGCCAGTTCCTGGTGAGACCAGGAAACTTCGCTGGCATCTCCGCATTGTACATTGTTTATCTGATAGTCAGAACTATACTCTTATCTGCAGTCAAAATGGCTGCCAGCGTACCTATCATAATCTTAATTCATTGTCAAAACATATTTCAAGAGAGCATTCATCCGATAATGCAAGCAGTTTGTCTGACCACACTTCAGATCACATAACAACAAATAACTTCACAGAAGCAGGTCTTATATCAGACACTGCAGTATCTGATGGGGCCACTGATGATGCCACAAATACAGACACATACAGAGGTCCATCACTGACTAGTTATGCAGCTACTTTTGTTGCTCAGATGTACTCTGCCTCAAATACAACTTTAAGTGATGTACAAAGGAGTATAACTTGCACTAAAGAACTGTTGGACAGAACAACATATAGCCTTCAACAATCTACTATGTCAATGCTGAGAACTTTGTCAATATCAGAGGACAATGAGGGTGTTTTGTCACTGATGAAGGAATTTGAAAGTGCTCGAAATGTTTTTGATGATTTGAATAACCCATACAAAATGACTAAATATTTTGAGAGTGAATACTCACTTGTGAAGCCAACAGAGGTCTTCCTAGGCCATAGAGCTGACACCACTAGAAGAGGTGGGTTAGTCAAACAATCACTAACAGCTAATACCTTTCAGTATATTTCCATTCTTGAGACTCTGAAATTCATTTTCTGTAATGAGCGAATGCAGTCCTTATATTTGGACTCTCATAAGAGTACTGATGGAAAGATGCGTGACTACTGCGATGGCGCTCACTTTGCCAGACATGTCTTATACAACAAATATCCAAATGCCCTTCAGATACAGGTATATTTTGATGATCTGGAGACGACTAACCCTCTGGGCTCAAAAACCAAAATTCACAAAATGGGCGCTGTTTATTTCTCCTTACGAAACTTGCCACCGAAGTTCAATTCAAGCCTGGGTAACATTCATCTCTGCCTTTTGTTCAATTCAATTGACAGAGAAACGTACGGTTTTGCTAAGATATTTGAACCCCTTTTAGAAGATATAAGATTTTTGGAATGCCATGGTTTAGAGCTTGAGATGAAAGGAGAGTTGCACTTGTTGTATGGAACGGTGTGCCTGTTTACAGGTGACAACCTAGCGTGTCACTCATTGTGTGGCTACTTGGAAAGCTTTTCTGCGAACAAATTTTGCCATTTTTGCCTTGTTGATAAAAACATGGCTCAAAATGTTTTTGATGAAGATGATATTGAAAGGCGAAACAAAGAAAATTACCAACAGCATGTTGCTTTAAACGAAAGATCTGTGACCGGAATCAAACAAGATTCATGTTTAAATACACTGACTTATTTCCATGTCACAGAAAATGTGGGTGTTGATATAATGCACGATGTCCTGGAGGGAGTTGGACCTTTAGAGGTGAAACTTTTACTCAGACAGTACATTTATGAGGAAAAACTGTTGTCCCTAGAACAGTTAAATGACAGAATAATTAACTTTGACTATGGGTATTCAAATGACAAAAACAAACCCAGCATCATCCTACATTTGAAGACATCTGAGACTGCAGTCAGACAAACTGCAGCACAAATGTGGTGTTTGCTACAGATCTTACCTTTCCTTCTTGGAGACTTGGTTAATCCAGGTAGTCTACACTGGCAACTGTTTATATTGTTACGCGAAATATGCGACATCATCTTTGCTCCTATTGTAAGCACAGGTCTTGCTGTATATTTAAAACAGCTGATCATAGACCATCATAGGCTGTTCAAAGAGTTGTATCCTGGGAAAAACCTCATTCCTAAACACCATTTTATGGTACATTATCCAAGCATAATGGTCCAATTTGGGCCATTATCTAGACTTTGGTGCATGAGATTCGAAGCCAAGCATAACCCACTGAAGAGGCAGGCACATGTTGTGTGTAATTTTAAAAATGTGTCAAAGACTCTGGCATACAAAAACCAGGTTCAGCAAATGCATTATTGGAGGTTTGGCCAACCACTTGAGAACCAAATGTGTGTTCCAAATGCGTTTCCAGTTATTCTAAGATCGTTACCAAAAAGTGATCAACTTGTTGACATTCTAAGGTTAAAGCTGGATTTCTTTTCAGAGATAATGAGTATCTCTCATACTGTTAGTGTGTGGGGACAGACGTACAGAACAGGGACTCTAGTAGTCATTGAAAATAAATGTAATGAGCCAGTGTTTGGAGAAATTGTTCACCTCTTCCCTCAGGTAGACAATGGGACCCTTCTAGCATTTGTGAATATTGTGCATGTAGATTTTTTTGACGATCATTTCTATGCATTTTGTGTTGAGAAAAGTGAAGACTTTGAAGTGGTAAAAATTCCTGATGATTTGCTAGACTTTCGACCACTTGATTTTCAGAAACCTTTCAAAGGAATCAAAGTATATGTAAATCCCCGATACAAAGTTATTTAAGTTTATTTTTTGGACTACAGTTAATCTTGTGTGTATTTTATCTGGTATGTGTTCTCAAATGAATTTTATGAATGCTTTTCCTGTAACTGAGTAATTGATGAACTTTTTTAAAGCGATCTATGTCATGTTAAATGTTAATGTTTGTAACCCTAGATTGTATTTTTATGAATTACTTGAAGGAAATGTTAAGGTTGACTTGAAAAATAAACATTTGAAAGTATTTTTAAAACTCGTATCTTCATCTTTATTCATATTGATTAACCTTGTGGAATGACACATAATTGTGTTGAATGGAATTCCGAGCACATTAATGTGTAAATAGTATTTTAACACGTAACACATAACTGTGTTAAAATGACACATTATTACACATCCTTGTGTCACTATATTGACACAACTTATGTGTCAGTATACTAACACATCAACTGTGTCACCATTAACACAAGTTGTGTTGTCCCAAAGAGAACTCATTGCTGTGTTAAAATTCAACAAGTGTTGTGTTGTTTTTAACACATTCATGTTTAGAGTGTACGAAAAGAATGGGTAGGGTAGTAAATTGGTAAGGATAAATTGGGATGAAATGTAAGCACATTAAAAGGAGGAAAAATTTA